>NC_090279.1:207762709-208062709 GCF_040414725.1 Anabrus simplex | reverse complement strand
AGGCTGGAGGATATTAGAACTGATTACGGTTTATGTACCAACGCCACGAAAACCTGAATCGCTTCAATATAAACAGTATTGGTAGACAAGCTGTGGTGAACTAGACTGCGACATGCACTACACCTCTGAGGTAACTCTCGCTGTCTTACAAGTGGAGACTTCAATGCGTGGTATGAAAAGGAAATATTCCAAATATCTCATCGCCTAAACCCAGTGTTCAGACCAACAGCCAGTCTTGCATATCCAACGACATATGTTCAAGTGACGTCAGGCAAGTTCAATAACATAGTTCTTGATTCGACTGAAAGGTCAGTCATGGATCACCCTAGAAAAATTCGACTTACTCTGTCACCTAGTGGAATGAAACAAAACGTAGAAAGTCCCAGGCAGGTAGACAACATGTGCCGCATTGTATATTCTTATTATTATTATTATTATTATTATTATTATTATTATTATTATTATTATTATTATTATTATTATTATTATTATTATATATAACGCTAACGTGTATGTATCACGAAACTCAAGATCTTAAACCAGAGGATTTTAAAAGGTACGATTTGTACCAAAATCTTCCAAACCTTGAAAAGTCAACGGGAATATATATATATAACTTTATGTAATTCATTTAATTACAAAGCCTCACCAAGTTTTGGATCGACATTGATGGATAGATTGTAACTAGGCGACAGTGGATTCCTCTGTATGAGGATAGTCCGGTAAGAAATGCTGTATATGGGAGGATGAGAACACGCCGCCATGTTTTATGAAGTACTTTTCTTGCTAGGAGGTTCATGACTGTGGTTGTATATAGGAGGATGGGAACTCGCCATCATATTTTATGAAGTATTTATCTTGGTAGGAGGTTCATGACCGTGGTTGTATATAGGAGGATGGGAACTCGCCATCATATTTTATGAAGTATTCATCTTGGTAGGAGGTTCATGACCGTGGCTGTATATAGGAGGATGGGAACATGCCGCCATGTTTTATGAAGTACTTTTCATGCTAGGAGGTTCATGACCGTGGCTGTATATAGGAGGATGGGAACTCGCCATCATATTTTATGAAGTATTTATCTTGGTAGGAGGTTCATGACCGTGGTTGTATATAGGAGGATGGGAACTCGCCATCATATTTTATGAAGTATTTATCTTGGTAGGAGGTTCATGACCGTGGCTGTATATAGGAGGATGGGAACTCGCCATCATATTTTATGAAGTATTTATCTTGGTAGGAGGTTCATGACCGTGGTTGTATATAGGAGGATGGGAACATGCCGCCATGTTTTATGAAGTATTTATCTTGGTAGGAGGTTCATGACCGTGGCTGTATATAGGAGGATGGGAACTCGCCATCATATTTTATGAAGTATTTATCTTGGTAGGAGGTTCATGACCGTGGTTGTATATAGGAGGATGGGAACATGCCGCCATATTTTATGAAGTATTTATCTTGGTAGGAGGTTCATGACCGTGGTTGTATATAGGAGGATGGGAACTCGCCATCATATTTTATGAAGTATTCATCTTGGTAGGAGGTTCATGACCGTGGCTGTATATAGGAGGATGGGAACATGCCGCCATGTTTTATGAAGTACTTTTCATGCTAGGAGGTTCATGACCGTGGCTGTATATAGGAGGATGGGAACTCGCCATCATATTTTATGAAGTATTTATCTTGGTAGGAGGTTCATGACCATGGCTGTATATAGGAGGATGGGAACATGCCGCCATGTTTTATGAAGTACTTTTCATGCTAGGAGGTTCATGACCGTGGCTGTATATAGGAGGATGGGAACTCGCCATCATATTTTATGAAGTATTTATCTTGGTAGGAGGTTCATGACCGTGGTTGTATATAGGAGGATGGGAACTCGCCATCATATTTTATGAAGTATTTATCTTGGTAGGAGGTTCATGACCGTGGCTGTATATAGGAGGATGGGAACTCGCCATCATATTTTATGAAGTATTTATCTTGGTAGGAGGTTCATGACCGTGGTTGTATATAGGAGGATGGGAACATGCCGCCATGTTTTATGAAGTATGTATCTTGGTAGGAGGTTCATGACCGTGGCTGTATATAGGAGGATGGGAACTCGCCATCATATTTTATGAAGTATTTATCTTGGTAGGAGGTTCATGACCGTGGTTGTATATAGGAGGATGGGAACAGGCCGCCATGTTTTATGAAGTACTTTTATTGCTAGGAGGTTCATGACCGTGGCTGTATATAGGAGGATGGGAACTCGCCATCATATTTTATGAAGTATTTATCTTGGTAGGAGGTTCATGACCGTGGTTGTATATAGGAGGATGGGAACAGGCCGCCATGTTTTATGAAGTACTTTTATTGCTAGGAGGTTCATGACCGTGGCTGTATATAGGAGGATGGGAACACGACGCCGTGTTTTATGAAGTACCTTTCTTGTTAGGAGGTTCAGGTAACTAGGCAACTCATTGCCGGGGAATCTGTTCATTTTCGCACCAGATAGGAAAACAAAGAATGCTATATATCCACTCGCATTGCAACGAACATCACATATCATGCAAATAATTCGGTATTTGTCTAAGCAAATAGAAATAGTTTGATCAAATTATAGACATAGGAATCTAAAAAATAGAACATATTTACAGTGTTACTTCTTTGTTTTATAAGTTAAACTACAAGTAATTGTGATGAGAAAAATATAAATAACAGAACAACCGAAAGTAATTAAGAAAAATGTTAATAAAACATTGCATCAAGTAGAATTAATTTAGGAAAACATCCTTTATTTATTGAGGCTTAGAAGCACACGCCGGATATCATATTATTATTATTATTATTATTATTATTATTATTATTATTATTATTATTATTATTATTATTATTATGCTGACGACTTGGTCTTATAGCAGATTGTGCCGAAAGCCTGCAGGCTAATATCTTGCAACATGAAAATAGATGTAATGAGCATGGTATAAAAATTAGCCTCTCGAAGAATAAATTGATATCAGTAGGTAAGAAATTCAACAGAATTGAATGTCAGATTGGTGATACAAAGCTAGAACAGGTCGAAAATTTCAAGAATTTAGGTTGTGTGTTCTCCCGGGATGGTAATATAGTAAGTGAGATTGAATCAACGTGTCGTAAAGCTAATGCGGTGAGCTCGCATTTACGATCAACAGTATTCTGTAAGAAGGAAGTCAGCTCCCAAACGAAAATGTCTTTACATCGGTCTGTTTTCAGACCAACTTTGCTTTACGGAAGCGACAGCGGGGTGGACTCAGAATATGTTATTCATAAGTCAGAAGTAACAGACATGAATGTAGCAAGAATGATTGCTGGTATAAAGAGGTGGGATCAATGGCAGGAGGGTACTCGGAATGACGAGATAAAGGCTAGTTTAGGAATGAAATCGATGGATGAAGCTGTACGCATAAACCGACTTCGGTAGTGGGGTCATATGAGGCAAATGGAGGAGGATAGGTTACCTAGGAGAATAATGGACTCTGCTATGGAGGGTAAAAGAAGTAGAGGTAGACCAAGGCGCCGATGTTATACTCAGTTTCTAACGATTTAAAGATAAGAGGTATAAAACTAAATGAGGCCACAACACTAGTTGTAAATCGAGGATTGTGGCGACGTATAGTAAATTGACAGAGGCTTGCAGACTGAACGCTGAAAGGCATAACAGTCTATTAATGTATTTATGTATGTTATGATATTATTATTATTATTATTATTATTATTATTATTATTATTATTATTATTATTATTATTATTATTATTATTATTATTATTATTATTATTATTATTATTATTAAAGCCTCCGTGGCTCAGGCGGCATCGCGTCGGCATCTCACCGCTGGGTTGCGTGGTTCAAATTCCGCTCACCCCATTTGAGATTTGTGCTGGACAAAGTGGTGGCTGGGCAGGTTTTTCTCCGGGTACTCCGGTTTTTCCTGTCAACATTCATTCAAGAAATACTCCCCAATATCATTATATTTCATCTGTTAGTTATGAATCATTGATCCAGAGGAGAGCCACAGACTTCGGCAGCCGGCACAATTCCCATCCTCGTCGCTAGATAGGGGCTCAATTTTTTACATTCCTGTCTCGGACGAATGACTAGAAACAGGCTGTGAATAATAATAATAATAATAATAATAATAATAATAATAATAATAATAATAATAATAATTATTATTATTATTATTATAATACTAATAATACTAATAATAATAATAATAATACCAATGGACTTGAACTTGTTAACTACCAAAATAATTTCGTCTTCTACAGTAAGATGAGGGGCTGCCTGGCCGAGGCGGTAAGGGCGTGCTCGGTTCGCCCGGAAGGACGTGGGTTTGAATCCCCATCAGGAAGTCGTAGAATTTACGAAACGAGATTTCCACTTCCGGAGGTGCATATGGCCGTGAGGTTCACTCAACCTACACCAAAAATGAGTACCAGGTTAATTCCTGGGGGCAAAGGTGGTCGGGCATAGAGCTAACTACTCTACCCCATCACGTGCCGAGGTTAACAATGGTGGAAGCCTTTACCTTCCACTCGTCCAAGGGCCTTGATGGCCTGTACGGAGGTGACTTTGCTTTTTTTTTTACAGTAAGATGGTTCTACCATCGATTTGTTTACTCTCTCTACCGGTACCGAATTGAAAATTAACTACTTGATAGAGTAATGTATATTTAGGTGTTTGTAGAACGTTTGCTGAGGATTGTATTTTTTAATGTACAGATTTTGTCAACACTTCAGCTGGTTCCTCCTCGATTGTAATATACCTTTAAGAGGCTTGTAAACACGTTTTCTAACCAATTAAAACCGGGTCGAGGCCTGCTTGAAGAACATCCATGGACACAAGGTATTGGCAGAACTTACCTAGACATGTGATAGCGCCTGCGGCTACTTTGAAGGGAAGTTTTCAACCGTTTTTCTTTTAATTTTGCAAACTGGTGGTTTCAATGTACGATTATCGGTGAAGTCTGAGGACTCTGTTTGTATTCCCAACTGGGAAATACGTAATGTAAGGGAACAAGGAGTGATGACCCTCTGTCGTTTCCCATTCAATCTCGCATTAGGTGACTAAAATTTTCGAGGTTTTTAGTAATTTCTGTAAGGAGTGCAGGCTTTTCGTCTCCTTGGCTTTTGTTTATGGCCGGTTATGTGCAAACCTTTCCTTTTTACTATTAAGGCCGTGTAGTATGGACAATCATGCCCCTGTTTATTCTGTAACTGTTTCTGAATTTTGGTTCCCTTTAGGAACAGTGCTTAATATTATTGTTATTATGGACCAACTGATGGGTTGCCTAGTGTAATTTTAAGATTATCAAAGGAAATTAATTGCCTTTCAGACTCAGACACCTGTGTACATACCTGCTAGGAGCAAATTTTGTTTTTGTACAATATTGTACCTCCCTAGCAATTATGCTCTTCTCTGTGTAACTTTAACTTTATTGCGAGTTTTTGTACCTGATTTGCGGACTTCTAAGTCCCCGATGTTGTTAGAGCTGAGGAGCTCGTTAATAACCTCTACTATTTTTTGTTGTTCATTCACATTTTCTATTTCTCAATTTAGAAAAAAGAAAGAAAGAAAGTAAATTTCCAATTTTGTTCTGTTAGATGCTGCTCTAAGTAATTCCTAGTCCAGCCACTCAACCCGGGTGCTTGCTATTCCTCTATGAGCATTAACAGTTATTATTATTATTATTATTATTATTATTATTATTATTATTATTATTTTCACCGCTGATATGCATTTAGGACAACAGCCCAAGTAGCAAATTACCCATCGACTGTCTATCTAGTCTTGAATTCCATCTTTATTGTATCGTCTTTATTACTTTACGAAACTCCATCCAAGTTTATTCGTCTACTAATGTCAATCCAAAGCTTTTTACTCTTGGTAAGAACTGTAGGATGTATAATACAGTCTTTCACTACGCATCTCTTGAAGGAATTGCCTAAATAGAAGGAGTCTGAAAAGAAATGCACCTACAACGCATGTACAAATTACGTAGTCCTGTGGGATGAACCTTATTTAAGTTTAGATTCTAAACTGCAATCACAACTCAGTTTTCCAACAGCTATTGTGTTTAAAATTTCTTGCTAATTCTAACTGGTGGGACTATACAAATATTTCATAATGGCTACTATACGTAATCGCATATTAAGAAACTTACGTCATGTATGCCAATATATCGTGCAGTTCATAATGTCATTGTTCTCATGCTAGAATTTCGAAATGACATTTCGCAATACAGGTTGTTGAAGAGGGAACTGCATCCTCTTTACATTTTTTTCCCTTGTAGTATTATGCAAAATGTTTAATGCACAATCTGGTAATATCTTTATTGAGATGCATGTAATTGCATGATATGTTGTTTGTGCCCGGCAAAGGGGAAAGGAGATAAGCAATATCTCTCTTTCCTAGCGTTTCCCCCATGAATTGCATCACTGTTCTGCTGCATTCTCGTTTTCGGCCTGGTTTAGGACGTTTTGAGGATCGAGGGCCACGATAGAGTCCATCCACCACTTCGGTTGTCTGAAGTCCTCCTGGGGCGGGCTGGAGGATCTTTTCTTTACATAAGAAAGTCATACAACCCGAGACAAACTTTCCTAGATTTCTCTACGACAGAGACAGCGTCAAATATTCATTTTCTACATGGTCCAAAAGGGTCAATTCCAGCAACTATCAAAACATCTCCATATGATTCGAAGATCTGTCCGTGATCCATCGCCAAAGTCGACGTTCTATTCCATAGAGAGCAAGTGGTTTTATTAACATTTTATCTTTCAGGTATTTGGACAACTTATGACGTGAAAAGTCTTTCAAGTGGTAACTGGAGGCAGGGTTCTCAAGCAAAACATGGATACAACTATTCAAAATACTATATCTCAAAACGTAATACTTGTATGGGCATAATATTCTCTGCTGGCCATAATTCTGGAAACTTTGTAGGAAATATGCTAATTTTCCTTCTCCGATCAGTCAATTAATTTTCAACTGTTTGAAATTGCACGAAAGACTTTCAAGCGTTAAATAATCAATTGCATAACTGAAATAACTCCACTTATTCAAACTTAGTGATTGCTCTGTTTAGCTTAGAAGGTGAACAGCCCTTACTTAGAGCCATTTCCAGACTATTTTAGCTGATAAAGTAGCATCAATTGAACCTGCAAGAAAGCTTAATCGAGAATGACAAAATGACATTACTCTGTAAAGTTTTCCAGTACCCTTCCTATGTATATTCCAGAAGATACTAAATTGCCAATCTTTAAAACTAAGCTTGTTAATTGGCTAAAAGTAAAACTGTCTAGCCTATAGAGTACTAATGTAGTATTTGGGTTCTATAACTATGATACTCTAATATTAGAATTCATTTTACAGTATAATTTTGTCCTAGAAACTCATGTTCTCAAATTTTGTCTCTGTTGCCAAATTTAATTAATTGTATTTATTATAGAACATTAACACAGGTACTGTGTGGCAACAATGTGAATTTTACAAAGGCACTAGTGGACGTAATGTTACAACTTGGAAAAAGTAAACTATTCGTATGCACGATACCAGTGAAATGTTTACGTCCAGAATTTGGAAATTGGGAAAGTAAACTTGTCACTTTAGTGGCTGTTATGTACAATTTACTATGTTAAATTAAATTTTTATTAATTTTTCACGCCGTCGTACTTAGCACCCATGTTTGAATCACGCATATTCGTATTTAATACGGAAAATATTTCATATCAGACAAATTAGGGCTCCCCATACTGCTCAAAACATTCAATTCAGGGATTTCGTCATTCATGCCGAATGTTGAACGGCTAAAGGGTCCTAAAAAATAAGTCTATCAAACTAAAAATACAAATTTGGAAAATCACTTCCGGACTAAATGCAGTTCCGGAAAAACCTACTAAAATCGCTTGCTTCTTTACTCGTTGACATTTTGATTTAAATCCTAGGCAAAGTAACTTATTTACATCATTCTTTCTGTAATGTGTTCCTTGGTTCAGCATCCTCAGGTGGTGTTTGATGTTTTCAAAAAGTATCTGTACCGAATGTAGTTATAAGAGCTTACGTGAAACTATGCATTGAATCACATTAGCGCTCGTAGTGGTGGAAAAGGACAAACTGCTAATTTAATCGAGCGGATAACGGTGATTAAGAAAAGGATTGTAATTTTTAGGAATAAATAATGAATATATTCTCATACTTTATTTTATTTACCTATATCGATTGATGCAATGTTTTGACCTATGAAGGTCTTAAATGGTAATTATTACTGCCATTGACATCACTAACATGAGAATAATTATAAGATAACTTTGTGCCAACGATGAACAATTTACCGCAGGTAATGCTACGTAACAGCTCATCATCAAGGACGTAAATTTCCACGAGAGAACAATGTTGTTTTATTAGCAACTCCACATGGGGCTAACATGTTAAATGTAATCGTAATGGAATCAAAGGTCAGCAGTACAACGAGCGCTCGGTGAATAGCTCAGTAAGTTCCAGTCTGATAACTTTCTGACATATATCAACGCAATTTATCAATCAAAAGGAAGTTACAAATTTGGGAAATAACACAGGGAGTATAGAAAGAAAAGCGGTAATACGTTTGAAATCGCATAAAAACCAATAAGTTATTCTGAAAATCAACCAATTCCTTTTTACCACCTTTTATTTTGAAGTAGAAAATAGCTAGGTTGGAGCAGTGAGCATTATATAAACGTGAACTTCTCTGAAAATCCAATTGGTAATGCTTTGAAATTTTCAGAGGTAGTAAATAAAGGGTAGGCAAATAGTTGTGTGAATAATTTGTATATTTATACAGATTTGCAATGGTTTTCTTTCCTTGTAGTATAAGAGTAGATATTTTCCCCTACTTCGTATTGGTTCTTAAAGTCATGATATATATTGTCCATAGGAAATAATCATTCCTAACTCCTTACACTAACATTAATGTTACAACCAGGGAAAAATATTCTTTTTCTAAATTAAATAATAACTTTCTCCTATCCTCACAGTGTTGTTGTTGTTTTTGTTAGAGTCATCAGTCCATAGACTGCTTTGAAGCAACCCTCGATTCCAACCTATCCTGTGCTAAACACTTAATTTCAACACTATTAACAAATCCTACATCTTCTCTAATCCGCTTGCCATATTCATACTTTAGTCCACCCCTACCGTTCCTACCACCTACACTTCCTGGAAAAGATTTTTTCTATCATTCCACTTCTTCTTCTCATCAAATTTAGCCGAATGGACCTCCTTTCACCGATTTAATTCCGTATCTTCTTGTGATTCGACCTACAAATCTTACCTTCATCATTCTTCTGTAACACCACATTTCAAAAGCTTCTATACACTTTCTTTCTGAACTAGTTATCGTCCATGTTTCCCTTCCATGCAATGCCACGCTCCAGAGAAGGCCTTCATAACAACTTTCTAATTCCTATATCGCTGTTCGAAGTGAGTAAATTTCTTTTCTTGTGTGCTAATCTGCATTTTTTCTCCTCGTTACTTCTACCCCCGTTAGTTATTTTACTACCAAAGTAAAAATATCCATCTACTTCCTTTAAGAGTTAATTTCCTACTGTAATATTTCCTTATTATCTGAGTTGCATTTTTCCATTACTTTCATTGTGGACTAATTTATTTTCATCTTTTTCACCTTCTTGAAGACTCTGATCGTACCATTCAGCCATCTTGCCAGATCTTCTGCAATCACAGATAAAATAACGATATCGCCGGAAAATCTCATAACTTACCTCAAAGGTGTGCGATGTTTGTTGAAGCCGATGGCTAATATTTTGAATAAACAACAAGTGAAATTCCCTTGAAAATAACGTGTTTATTACCACAAAAAACACCTGGTAATAAATACCTTTTCCAAATTCCTGTCTTATTTTATTCTGGTATAAGATTAGATATATTTCTCATTCCTGGTTCTGGCTAAAAGCAGTCATGATCATGACGTAGGAATTAACCATTTCTAACTCGGTCGTCTATGATTAAGTGTTGCACCCAAGGAAAAAATTTATTGTCCTAAATTATTTAAATAATCCCTTTCCTGTATTCTCGGAGTGTTAGCAAAATTAACTTGATTTCATCTCCTTGGAATGTTCCAGGTGTATGCATAAGTTATTTCCGGTTTCACTAAGAGATGGCGCCAGCGAACATTACGCAGCGTATGAATTTGACACATACGTCAGTTTGTTTGCCTGACATTAAGCTACCAACACACACAAGTTGATTCCGCCAGACACTAGCGTCTGTGTTGTATAGTTCAGTGATCATGTCGACGTTTGTGCCTGAAAAAGAACATTTGCAGTGCTTTGTGTCTGTTGGGACCAGAGTGGTATTGCGGTTTATGAACTCTTGAAGCCCGGTGAAAACATTAATGCACATTGCTACCGCCAACAAATGATTAATTTAAATGATGTATTTAATCAAAAGAAAAGGGATATGGAAAGTCTTCGTTTGCTGGTGGAAACATATGGTGAACACACTCCATCGATGAGAACATGTGAGACATGGTTTTGACGATTTAAACGTGGTGATTTCGATGTGAACGGCAGTGCTTTGTGTCTGTTGGGACCAGAGTGGTATTGCGGTTTATGAACTCTTGAAGCCCGGTGAAAACATTAATGCACATTGCTACCGCCAACAAATGATTAATTTAAATGATGTATTGATCGAAAGACGATCGGAATTGGCCAGAAGACGTGGCAAAGTGTTTTTATTACACGACAATGCGCCGTCTCACACACCAAAACCAGTGAAAGACACCTAGATATCGCTTGGATGGGACATCCTTCCGCACCCGCCGTACTGCCCCGACCTGGCGTCATCTGACTATCACCTCTTCGCATCAATGGGGCACGCGCTCGCAGAGCAGCACTTCAGCAGTTTCGAGGAAGTTTGACAACGGCTCGACGAATGGTTTGCCGCAAAAGACAAGCAGTTTTTTCTGGCGTGGTATTCATAACTTACCTGAAAGATGGGTGACGTTTGTAGAAGGCGATGGTCAATAATTTGAATTTAAAAAAAATTAAATTTCATCACCACAAAACCCGGCAAAAACTTATGCATACACCTGGTAATAGCCTTTCCAAATCCCCTCTCAATTTCTTCTCGTATAAATTAGACATTTTCCCCATACATGGTTCTGGCTAAAGAAAACCGTGATATAGATTGTGGACATAGGAATTAACTATTCTTAACTCGGTACTCTATTATTAAGTTTTGCACGCAAGGAAAATAATACTTGTTCTAAATGATTAAATCATCCCTTTCTTGTATTCTCTGATTGTTAGCAAAATTAAATATAATGGCTTGTGTACACATGAAGTAAAGTAATTTCTTGACTCGTAATAACATCTACCATAGAAAATTAACTATGCCGTATTACAATGTTACTATTATTAATAGGTTAGAATGCAAACTTACTAAAGCGAGTAACAAGTATAGTCTACCTTCACAACGGTTATGCTATGGGGTTTGCATAAACATTAGGGATACTGCCCATTAGAACCCCTATAATTTATGTTACTCTTGCTACATTATGGAAGAGTGGATGGCCGACAGTTCCTACTAGCCAAATTAGTTTGCAGTCTAACATGTTACTGCATAACAATCTAGGCGTTAAGTATTATATTATTATTTTACAATATTTGCTTTGCGGTTGCTCCGACACACACAGAGTTTATGGTGATGGTGGGAAAGGAAATGGCTAGGAGTGGGAAGGATTCGACTGTGGCTTTAATTAAGGTACAGCCCAGCATTTTCCCGGTGTGGAAATATGAAACCAGGGGAAACCGGCCGGGCTATCGAAACAAGGTTTCGAACCTACTATTTCCTGAATGCAAAATGACATCTAAGTGATCAAATCCGCTCATCCACTCACTCGGTTTTGTTATTATTCTTATTATTATTATTATTTTCTTGCGTTTATTCTAATTTCGTTTGATCCTGTAGGGTTTCCTTACCTTGCTGTGTCATCCGAGCACTTTGCACCACTTGTGCATTTCTTATCTCGGAAACTCCCCAAAGTCACGATGATTGTTCCAAAAAGTTCTCGTTGCTGCACGTTTTCTTACCATAAGCCTTTTATTCCAGGTTTTTCTTGACATTAACTTTCCGGGGACCATTGTCCTTTTCTTAGTAAAAATGGTTAAAAAACGTTTCGTCCATCGAGAGTCATCGTTAGGTGGCAGTAGAAGGGAGCTCCGCGTTTGTGCATTGTGTTCGCGATCCTCTTAGAATAATTTTCTTGTCTGGGATTTGTTATTAAGACAAGAATTTTATATTGTTCCTTATTGAAGTGAGTTCAATATTAAGTTAAAAGAAGGTATATAATGTTTCCACCTTTCAGTATTATTAAAATAAGAAATGTAAGTTTACATTCCTATTTAATTAAAATTGGTTGCGTCTTCGACCAGTATTCATGGTCATCATCAGCCAATTACAAATAAGTGTAAAACAATGCATAGAAAAGTTTAAATCATTCTGTTTGTTTACTGTCAGTAAAGCACTAAAATATTTAAGGAGCACTCTACGTTGAAATATAGGGAAAACACACAAATAAGATGCACAGGTAAAAAATGAAGTTTAGATGATGCTGTCAGATGCAGTTTATGGAGCACTGTGCATTGAGGGTTCGAAGTTATGTACACGTTTAAAGTCAAATGCGTATTTCTAGTTGTAGTTTATGAGGCACTGTATAATTTTAAGTATCAGTAATGCGTGTCCATGAAGAAGTCGTAGATCAAATACGTTATTAAGACATACATGTTGCAGAGCATTGTGTGTGAAGAAGAATCAAATATGCACTTAAATGTAGTACGGAGTAAGTACTTGAAGAGATCAGTTGCAGTTTATTTTAAAAGTATTGAAAGGTGGAACCATTATATACCTTCTTTTAACTTAATATTGGGTTATGTTATATAGACCCCGTTTTTGTAGATTTTTACTCTCATCGGTCGTGGTGGTCCGATTATGCGCAAACATATCAATTATCAAAAAGAACAGATTTGACAGAGAATGAACATAAACTGGTTGGACTGCATCTTTCATACGTGGTTGTAATATACAATACTGCTTCACAGAAACGTTTGGTGGCTTGCCTTCATAGTCGGGCGTCAGATTGAACTCGGAAGTGGTGAAGGGCGCGTTGCTTGGAGTTAACTCGGGAATGAGATGTAACAGGTTAAGGAAGGCACAAACCTACTGCCAATGAAAGTAAGTGTAACGAATGAGTTAAGTAAATGGAAGATGCCCAAAATATCTAAGCCAGTAGACAAGGAATTGGTGATGTTTCAGCGCCAGACTCGAGTACATCCAACACCATTTTAAGATCTATTCTTCACCTTTTCTCACAAGTCCAATTTTCAGCATTTTTATTAAGAAAAGTTGGAAACAATGAAAGAAGAGAATTAGTTTTTGTGCATGTTGTTGCGTTCTGTGCGTACGAGAATTATTCTCACAGCAAATATCTACCAAGGTTCTCAAATTCCTGCACTGACAGACTGATCGATTCACCTAGGAATTGAAGAAATTTGGCGTGACCTTCCATCTTAAGCGTTAGAGGGTCGGCCATACTGATAAATAATATGAAAACAATAATTTTATAACTAGCGGCGTTATCACTTTTTCATCTGCTGAATTTAGCCAATCTGATCGCTTCGCCGGCTAGTTGAAATGGGGTTTGCGGGACGTTATTGCCAAATCTGCACGTTGCTGAATACCAGCTTGAGAGACCTGCCGAGAAATGAGCGTCAAACACACCGTGGGTTTCATCCGGTGTCCCTATAGTGCGATCTTATCAGCTCGGAGGCCTGTGTTCAAGTCCTTCACCTGCCGAATGTTTGTTCTTCCATTGGTGCTCTGAAGCTCGCATTAAGCTACGTGCAAATTTAGAAACACCGGCTCGCAAACCCCATTGGTATTTGCCCCCGAAGCGATTTAATTTGCTAACTTCAGCAGCTTATAAAATGAAAATGGCGTGAGATATATATTTCTTCAAATTATTCATCAATATCACCAAGAATCTAACACTCATTTACCCGCCTCACGTTGTTCTTGACCACCCTGCACATACAACGGTGAAGAAGACAGAGACGAATCCTGCAGAACTCGAATGTTTGGGCATTTAATAGGTTAGAATGCAAACTCACACTTCTCCGGACAACATTTCCGTTATGAGATTTGCATAAGCATCAGGGGCCATGCCTGTTAGAACGCCTAGAGGATATGTTACTCTCGCTACATTTCGGATGAGCGATTTCGACAACACTTCTTACTCGCGAAATTAGTTTGCATTCTAACCTACTACTGTCTAAACATCCGGTCTCTACGAAGTCACAGCTAACCAAGAGAATGCTGCATCAATCCATGTTTTATAAAATTAATAAAATAATTCTTCAGGTGAGAAACAATTTGTATTCCTTTATTGGTGTGATATTCTACATTTTCGATAAAATTTGTTTTTCAAAATTGAATGTAACCTTCAAATTCTCGTCATGTGCCTCAGACAATGGGGTCTAAAACGGTGGAGAAGACAAATTTGGCGATTTGTTCGACTCCCACGGTGTACTCTGTAGTAGTCAGGTACTCTCCAAGCTGGATGTCCCTTGGGAAGGCTTCAGCTTCCATAACGTATTTGTCGAACGTATAATTTCCCTGAAAACAAAAGGATACGTCTCAGATAAGTCTATTTGAATTTTAACAATCATCATCATCATCATCATCATCATCATCATCACCACCATCATCATTACAACCCGAATATTTAAGCAGTAATGGGATTGAGTGGAAAAGTACCGAAGCGTGTAACAGTTATACGCTATCCCGCTAAACGGCTCTGCTATGAGAGTTGCATGAACATTAGGGGCAAGGCCTACTAGAACCCCTAGAAGTTATGTTAATCTCACTGCATTACGGAAGAGAGGGCTAGACGACACTTTCTACTAGGAGAAACAGTTTGCATTCTAAACTGTTACAGCATAAAAATCTGGATTCTAATCACGATCATCATCATTTATTGGTGGTCAGAAACAACGTGTGCCGAGTATGTGAGCATTACAGTGTTGGTCATACTAATAGGTAACTTGAAAACAATACGTCGGTATCTCGCTCTTGTTGCTAAATCTGCACCTGGCTTGGTTGGGATGGAGAACCATGCCGAGAAATGAGCATCAAACACTAACGCAGCGTGCGTTTCAGCCAGTGAAAACGTAGCGTGCTTGTTATTGGCCGAACCTGTTAGCAGGGAGGTCCTTGTTCAAGTTCCTCCCCTGGAGAAGTTTATTTCTTCTATTGGTGCTCTGAAGCCGGCCATAAGCCACGTGAGATTTAGGAAGACCGCCTGGCAAAGCCCATCTGTATTCGCCGGCGAAGCGATTTGATTGGCTAACTTGAGCAGCTGATAAATTGCGAGAGATATCGAAGCAATTTTTTTCAAATTACTTATCAGTATGCCCAACCTTCTAACGATCATATACCCGTTCCACGTTGTTTTGGACCACTCTTAATAGGCCATTTATTTCTACGGCAGGAGAAAATATTCAGCAAAGTTCAATCCTTACAATATGGTAGTTGATATCATTACATCTGTCAGAGATGTTCGCCCATTAGCTGGAGAATCGTCAATGTTGGTTGTTGGTTGTACTTATTCCAATGCCAGCAGTTATCTATCTTTCCACCTCGTCCTTGGACGTCCTTTTGTACGTCTTCCATTTGGCTGATGTGTACATTCGCGGTTGGAAGAATACCGTATGGTACAAAAACATGCCGTAGCCGGGGCAGTCTCTGTATTCTCATCATCCTCCCCTTATCTGTTTATTTAAACAGCTAGTGCAGTTTTTCCTCGTGCCTTTTCCCTAACTTCCCGTCTCTCTGTTTTAGATTAGATAGCAACAACGATTTAATTTCTATCGATAGACATATTTTCTTAAGTTTTATTACCCTTTGGTACAAATACCTGTTTTCAACAATCACATTGCGAACTGTGTGAAAGTCAGAGAATTTTGTCGCCCGTTCTCATTTGTTTGACCAATTCATGTAATGCCCAAGGAATATTTGCAATGGTTCTGAATAGAATAACACGAGGAAATGTCAGGCGAGTAAGGAGGACGGTGGAGCATTTCTCAGTTCAATCGACTTCACATCTTATTGGGAGGTCCTAAGCTCATGGTGGTGGAGGTATGATGATGATGTTGGTGTTCACTGTTAACAATCCATGTTAAATTGACGAACTTTGAGTACACTTTTTTCAGAAAGTACTAATCCTATGATGTTGAACTTCTATGCAGTTATCGATACATTCTTTGCCAGTAAACAGACATTTTTGTTTTAATGCCAAGTGAAAAGTATATTTTCTATATTTTTGATAGTACACTAAATTTTCCCCATATATAGCCACAAAAGTATTTGGTAAGTATCATGATTAAATTACAAACAAAGGAATAAAAATCAGTAACACTACAGCTAACATTGGAATAATTGTAAAAATATTACAGATCTACGTAAAGAACTTCCTTGATTTTAAGTTGTCAGTACTCTTAATACATGCCAGTCGCGCCATATTCTGGATTTTCACTGTTGTTCTCGTCATGTATGGCTTGCTTTCTAGACCTCTGCGGCTTTCTGGCCCTAATTGCCAGGTTTTCTGCATCAAAATCTGGTTGATGACCCTGCACCCTGTGGAGACATTGGATACCTTCCAGGTTGAATACCTAGCTGCTGCAGTCTCTAATTCCTTTATTGAATACCAACATTGCATCATTAACATCCAAAATCAGTGTTTTACATCACACAAATGCCTTTTATTGGAAGTTTCCTTTCCTTAAAAATTCTTGTTGGTCTGGACATGATAATGCGTTACCTACAAATCACACAACCACTAGGATAAATACAAACATTGACCAGCACACGTAATCGCTTAACACACAAAACGTCTCAACTTATGGATTGCGAAGAGACAACGTACAGCAAACATCTATACATTAAAAGAGTTTACTAACAACAGCGTTGGCAAATCCGTTATACTGGACCAACTTGATTCGTTTTTGTTTCATTCTCTCCTGAATTACGTGCTGGTGAATCACGTCTGACTACGAACTGTGGCGTACCATAACGCGGTTCTTATTGAATCATTGAAAAGAGCAGCCAGACAATATGAGTACGACAGACTAATATCAAGACGCGTTATCTGACCTATTTATAACGAATGCTGCGGAGTAGCTCTGGTCCTCTAGATTTCTTTAATATTCTTCTCTTTCTTTTCCATTTAAGGGGGTCATTAAAGTCATGTCCATATGGATGGTTTCTATAAGAGGAACTGCATCATTCGTTCAGAATAAAGTACACAATCCTAACAAGGAACGATGTTTTTTCTCTTAGTCATCTAAAAATTAATGGTCACTCCATTCAGGAAAAAATACAATCATCAACTTGAAAATCAATTTCTTTGGGTTTTATTTCCTTAACCTGAAACAATTACGTTTTGCGACTCAGTTGCCATATTCCTCCCTGTTATTTGCAACATTCATTTCCTCCATGCTGCGCTATTCTGGGCAATTTTTTAAAAATTCCTTGATGATTCAGATTTTGTTCTACCTTTGCTTCGGTTTCTTTGTGATGGTTTTTGGTAATTGTTAGAATTCAGTTTCATTACAGCTTAAATGGCCAATGATTTAAGTTTGGGAAATTCATTGTGCTGTTAAGTGTTCACAAATCGTCTGCTATGGAATTCTCCATATCATCTCCCCGGTCACATTTGAAGATTGTCTGCCCTTTCTCGTTTTTATTTACCACTGACCGGCATTTAGGGCTGCCACCCAGGTGACAATTGCCTATTTAACCTTTTCTTAAATGATTCGAAAGATATTCAAAATATACCGAACTACTCTCTAGAGAAGTATCCCAATCCATAACCATAAAAATTCCATGCGGCCATTTTTAGACATGTGTAGCTCTTGCAATACAGACCCTCCGACGTGGTTACGCGGCGTCTGCAGTGTATGGTGAATTGTGGTTCCTGGTGGAGGATAGTGCTGTCGACACTAGCCCGCATAACTGTCCAGCTATGACGTTTGCATACACATTAGGGACTCTGCCTCCCCGAATTAATGGATTTGAATGCAAACTTACTGAACCGAGTAACAAGTGTATTATAACCCGGACAACAGTCCATCTATAAGGTTTGGGTAAACATTACGGGCTTGGCCTCTTAGAACCCCTAACAATTATGATACTCTAGTTACAGAAGAGTGGCGGGGACGCCTGTTCTACTCAACAAATGAGTTTGCATTCTAACCTATTGCTTCATAAACATCCTGGATCTAGGTGTCACTGATATTTCTTCCTTCAGATTGATACCCGTCACTGATATATCTCTAGCAAGCAGTAACTGATACTTACCGGTTCTAGTGGACACTTGGTGGACATGCCTGAGTGTGCGGAAATGGAATCCATGGGCGCTTGCATCTCCTTCATAAAGGCATCGAACGGCTTCGGTAGAAGTCTGTAATTCTCAACCCACTGGTTGTTGTTCTTTATCATGGTAACCATACTTCCCTTCGAAATAAAAACTGACTATGTTAATAACAATATGAAATTACACGAGTGCTAAGAAAATATTGCTTCTTTTTATAAAATTTAAGAACTTTTATAGCTAAAATTATGACAATTGATTTACTTGAGAATACATAAATAATTTGTGGTTCGAACTGGGCTCAAAACTAAATGAGGATTATGGACACTCGTTCTCGCAAAATATGCAGCGTCGCTTTAACTTGCGGTTAAAGAATTAATATTATTCGTGCTTTTGCTGGAGGAGTTATGGGACGTTTATTAACGGACTGTTAACATTGGAAATTCCCTTGATATTCTGTATCGCGTCATGATTGACGTGAAAAACTACCCCTAGAAGGACATCCGGAAACAATTCGAGAAAATTTAGTTTGGAAACAGGATGGCACGCCTATTTACTACCGATATACGACTATTGACACGTTGGGCGCCATTTTTAAAAGAAATTTCTCTGTATGTCGAAACGTTTTATTTTCCCTCTGCAAGCGGACAACTTACTACACCGCATCCTAGCAGGAAATCCAATAACAGGTGTTAAATGTATTCTACATGATTTTTTATATAATTCTTAGTAGCGGATTACCACAAGGCCCTGTGCTGGCTGCAGTGCTGTTCAGTTTGTGTATTGCCGACATGATAGGCACCATCTAGGGGAAGTTTAGGATTGCAGATGGCTGGGTCTTAGCCACAAGACACAAGAATTTTGAGACAACCGGACCTACCTTAACATCAGATCTATCAGACCTCGGTACATATTTTCGAAGGTGGAGATTACAAGTGAATTATGTAAAGACAGAAACAGCATGCTTCTCTCTCTGTAGAAGATGAGCAAACAGACAAATTTGTGTTTACTTTGAAGGCCATCAACTTAAGCACAACACCCACCCCAAGTACCTTGGGATTACTTTAGATAGAAGGCTCTCCTACAAGAGGCATCTGGAAAATACTGCAGCAAAGCTAAGAACCAGAGACAATATTCACCATAAGTTATGTGGCACTACATGGAGTTCCACTGCTGACCCACTGCGCATCTCTGAAACTGGATTTATCTATTCAGTGGCAGAATATTTTTCTCCAGTATGGCTAAACAGCGCTCACACAAGAAACGTTGACACTCATCTAAACAGCACAATGCGAATTATCAGTGGAACAATAAGAACAACACCTACCTTCTGGTTACCAGTCTTGAGTCACATACCTCCTCCAGACCTTCGGTGGGATAACGGTCTTCTTCGAGACTACAAGAAAAGTGTAGACAATCCTCAGCTTCCGATACATAATGACATGGAGGATTAAAAAAACACCGACCAGTATTTAGGCATCCAACAACGATCACTGGTGGGGAATTAGCTATGGCAAAAATCAAACTTGTAAGTTCCTGGAAGCAAAGCTGGCAAGAAATCTGCCATCCAAGCTGTCAAACTGTACCCTGCATCACGCGGAAACCTACTGCATTTGAACAGCCTCGCACAATTTTGTCTGACTTAAATAGAATACAGACCAACCATGGAAGGTGCGCAGATGCTCTCCATATGGGTGATAAATTACAATCTCTAAAATGAATTAGTGGAGCTTACAGGCAGATCATCCGCCACATTACACAGGACTGCAAGACCTTGTCCTATAATGGGAACTTCACCGGCTTCCAGATGTCAAATGATAATGTCATAAAATATGTCGCCTGTTTAGATATCTCAGTGTAATGTTTATAAATTAAAGAAATTATTCTTAATTTTATACTGTTGGAGTATATCGTAATGGTTAGACTAGACGAATATGTAACAGAAGAAGTGGGTGTCGTAAAAGTTGTGTAACAGGGATGTTGCATGTCACCGATTTTGTTCAGTAGGCTTTATAAGCCGAAAAATTGTTACAGACGGACCTTGAAAAAGCAAGGGGTGTTGTAGTGGGTGGAAAACCAATGAAGACCGTAAAATGCGCAGATGATGTGGCGGTATTAGCGGAATCAGAAAAAAGGATTTGAAAGTCATGTTGGAAAATATCGAGAGGTTGGGTCAAGAGTTAAGAATGAATGAGAAGACTAAGGTGATGACATTAGGAAAGGTGAAGACTGCTGTTATTATAACATTAGAGAGAAATACATTGAAACAAGTAAAGTCATTCAGATATTTGTAAACTTTGTTAACATGGAACTGAAGCTGTACCGAGGAAATAAGAAGCTGAATATCTACGGGAAAAGAAGCGTTCGTAAAGGTGAGAGGGCTTTTGACATGTAAGGAAATCCCTACTGATTTAGGAAAAAGGTTCGCAAAGTGTTTTGTATGGAGTGTGGTGTCATATAGAGCTGAAACATGGAAATAAAGAAGGAAAGTGTTTGTAAAGTTTTGGAATATGGTTGTGGAGAAGAATAGAAAAAGTGAAGTGGGCAGATAAAATGAGAAATGATGAAGTTCAAAGGAACTTAGGAGAGAAGAATCATCTGATGAAAACGATAAGGAATAGGAAAATATACTGGTTGGGTCATATACTACTTAGAAATTGTCTTTAACAGACGGTGATGGAGGAAAAAAATTGGAAGAAAAGGAAAGAGGAAGAAGAATGTTTGGAATGTTAACAGATGTCAAACAAGGGAGAAGTTATGAACAGCTGAAATAAGATGCTCAGGACAGATTCATATAAGAAGACGAAGATGAATTCCAATTTGTAGCCATAGAATATGTAAATAATAAATAACCGAACTTAACGTAACATAAGCTAACAAAACTTAAGATATCCTACCTCAACGTAACATAACCTAGCCAACTTATCTCAAGCACTGGCAAATCAAGTAACGTACAGAATTTGAGAATGAAATAATTTACCGGTCCGAATGGGAAAGAAAAACTACAGAATGAAGAGACACTGGCAAGCATGAAAACACAAAATGACGGACATAATTTCCACATATTCATACAGTACCTGTGATGGGTCAATCTAACTCACGTTCTAGTGATTAAAACCGGATGGTATCACCTTATATATTGATAATACCGATCCTTTTAAAGAGGAAAGGGAATTAAAGTACAAGGAGAGGAAATCAACGCCCTGAGATTTGCCGATGATATTGTTATTTTATCTGACTCTGCAAAAGATCTGGAGAAATTGCTGAATGGTATGAACATAGCGTTAGAGCAGGGATACAAGATGAAAATAATTAAGTCCAAAACAAAAGTAATGTAGTGCGGTCGAACAAAGTAAGGCGTTGTAGGAAATATTGGATTAGGAAATGAAGTCTTGAAGGAAGTAAAGGGTCTTTTCTTAGCTGGTCCCGCAGCGCCACTCAGAGCACGGCACGGCTGGCGCAATGACACTCGGTCGTCAGCCGGTATAACGGGGCGCTTTTCCTTCCTAATACTCACGGCAATTCACACTTGTAGAAATCCATTAGTCTAAAAAACTATTAGTCTATAACCTACCTGACATTACATTTGATGTTCAAAATTTTGTCCCTCAGCTGTCAAACACGCCTGACACCTCGTAAATAAGTTTGTAGACACTCAGCGAATCGCAGCCCGTGTGATGTTCGAAATAACTTGTGTACTGTTTTCTTGTAGTTCTTCCCTTTTGTCAGGGTTGTTCACATACACTTTTCCCTTCGGCATCCCCCACAGGTAATAATCACAGTGATTTAAGTCAGGAGATCTAGGAGCATAATTAACAACACGATCTTCGAAAACTTCCCGTATTACCTCCATAGACCGATTAGCAGTGTGTGCCGTCGCATTATCTTGTATGAAGTAACCGTTACTATTTTCTTCTTCCTTCAGCTCTTGAAAGAATGGTCTGAGAATGAGGTCTATATATAGATCACCATTTATTCTTTCACCGAAACATATAGGCCCTATAATTCTACGAGCACTTACTGCGCACCAAACACGTACTTTTACATCATGAAGTGGACGGATATGCAGCTGGTGGGGATTTTCTGCACATCAGTAGCGACTGATTTTAGTATTTACATAGTCACATAAGTGTAGCTATGCTTCATCACTATAAAATAAATGTTCTGGGTCAACATACCCATCGTGAACTGACTGAAGGCACCAGTTTCAATACCGAACCCTAGCGAAACTGTCAGGTCCTTTTACATATTGGGGAGGGGTGGGTTTGTACGGTTTTGCTTTTAACAGTTTTGTTGCTTTGTGGGCAGAAGATAATGACACATTAGCTTGTACGGCGAGATGCGACAGGGATTTTGTTGGAGTTCTTTCCAAGAGAGTTCCTATTTCGTCAAGCTTTTCCTCTGTCAAAACGGTTCGCCTCTTGCGTGATTTCTTGTTAAGAATGGACTCAGTGGTGTGGAACTTCTTTAATAATTTATGTACCGTATTCCTGTGAGGAGGGAGAATGCCAGGAAATTTTCGAATGGATCGAAAGCGGCATTCTGCATAAGAGGAATGCTTCTCATAGCACAACACAATGAATACACGCTGTTCTACTGTATACATAACTCGTTGGTATTCTTACAAACACTACGCTATTTTAAAGCGAACTCATTGAACACGCTACCAATACCACATATGCTAAACTAAACTATTGCTGAGAAGCAATGGTCATCGCTACCGTACTGGATTAGATCATCTTAACCGGTCATGAAGCAATATATCTCTCGGCAAATGAGTCACCCGGCCGCGCTATCGCCTTCCGTGCGTGTTCCCCTGACACACGGAACAAGCCATAAAAAAGACCCTGTAGACGAGTATTGTCACTTGAGAAGTAAAATAACTAATGATGGTAGAAGTAAGGAGGACATAAAATGCAGTCTAGCAAAATCAAGGAAAGACTTTCTTGAGGAAAGAAATTTGTTCACCTTGAACATTGATGTCTTTGAAGACTTTTTCTGGAGCGTGGCATTGTATGGAAGTGAAACATGGACGATAACTAGCTCAGAAAGAAAGAGAATAGAAGCTTTTGAAATGTGGTGTTGCAGAAGACTGCTGAAGGTGAGATTGGTAGATTTTATTTTATTCGTGTCAGAAGCACTTACAATGATTGAAGTTAATATGGTCATAATGCATAATATGTACATGATACATGAACAATATAACATTGAACTGAAAGTTCGTTTACACCTTTGTCATCCGGAAGTTAGCAACTTTGGAGTACACGATGTTGGACACTGACTACATTGAAGCACTTCGCGACATGCACATAGCGGTGACTGCGTACGGAAACCATATTTCATTAAATTATTCTTGCATTTAGTAACACCTCACCGTAATCTGTTGAGCGATATCCATGTGGTCCATTTCTCTGTGTATCCAGCGGGAAGTTTCTCACTGTGTGTGAGTCATCCCTCAAGGCTATTAAACCTTGCACGCCAGAGATCAGTTCGGGAAAGCTGTTGTATCCCGATAAGAGCCTCTGTTGTTCTGAGGAAGCTGTGAGCTCAAGATGGGTAGATGAAGAGATACTGAATCGAATTTTTTGAGAGGAAATCCGTTTGGCCAAATTTGACCAGAAGGAGATATAGAATGTTAAGACACATCCTAAGACACCCAGGACTTGTACAGCTGGATTTTGAGGGAAGTGTAGGTTGTGAAAACGGTAGGGGAAGATTAAGGTACGAATATGACAAGCGGATTAGAGAAGATGTAGGATGTACAAGTTATGTAGAAATGAAAATGTTAGCACAGGATAGGGTCATATGGAGGACTGCATCAAAACAGTCTCTAGACTGCTAACTCAAACACAACACACCGATTCATTTGATCACAATAAAACTCAACGTCAACTGCATGCTAACTTGGTACTAACTGGCAGTGAAAATTATATTCGTAATTGTTTCTTACCTTTACTGTGCAGTCTACCTGCTTATCGACTTGTACGTAGCCACTTAATTTCCTTAGATTGTCCGATTTATCCTTCCTCACTTGAGTCTTGCTGCTACCGTAATTTTCATTGATGGTAATCTCAACGCTCTGTAGATATAACCTGTACTAAAAGAATAAACAGCAAAGTATAAATTTCCTGAAAGAACGTTGACTGTGCAAGGGTGAACTACATTGTCCTAATAGGTGTTTCTTTTCCGTTCTTTACGGACTAGACATCGTAACTGCAGCAGTAAAGCTATCAGTAGAGCCCGGATTTTTATGCATTAATAGGTTAGAATGCAAACTTCCTGAAGCGAGTAACGAGTATAGACTATCTTCACAACGACGATGCTATGGGGTTTGCATAAATATTAGGGGTACGGCCCATCAGAACCCATTTAATTTATGTTACTCTTGCTACATTATGGAAGAGCGGGTGGCCGACACTTCCTACTAACCAAATTAGTTTGCAATCTAACCTGTTACTTCATAAAAATCCGGGCCGTAGCTATCTGGGACAGAGCATTAACAATAATATTTAGACACAGCAATGTTATTGTAGATTAGTTTTAGAAGCTTAGGGCAGTGCACTCCTTTAAGTTCCTGTTTCTTTCCAGCTCGGTGATGTTATAGCACTACACAATCCTCGGCCCCACCGAGCTTTCATAAATGCCCCTTTCCATAACCCTTCATGTGATCGGTTCCTCACAACAGGTAGTTCGTGACCATGAAAACTCAACCATATTTCTAGTTTAGTCGTACTCGCTATTACCCGACGCGTCAAAAAACATATAATTCGAGAATATCTTCATTATTACTGCCCATATGGATAAAATGTAGCCAACCAATAAAAAGACTGGAAATACGATTTTATTTCATACTGTGACGTAGAGATTGGTGAACTTGTTCTTTTTTGTAGATCAGTTCCGATTGTTCCTGTTCCGGAAAATGACTATATTCCAAATAACAGTTCCAAAAATAATGTAAATTTCTCCGCTAAACAGAAGAGCATAAAATTTTGGATATGTTTTTTGGCTTAGAAGCCGATAGAGCGAGTATAGGCTCATTTGTTGTTCCTCACCTAGTAGCCTCTTACGACATGAAGGGGGTACAGGACCATCCTTTCATTCCACACAAGGAGTACTTATAAATCGAAATAAATAAATATCATCATGATCCATGTCCAGCAATATGGCAGCTGATACAGCACACAATATTCCAATGTCATGTCACAAGATAGACCCTGACCTATCAACATCTACGACCAACAAAATGGTCGCTGACTTTGCAAAAAATTTTATGTCCATAAATGTTCACAGGATATGTATTATGCTGCCAATCAGAGGTATTTGTATATATATTGTATTGGCGATACAAATAATAAAGTAATAATAAATAATAATAATAATAATAATAATAATAATAATAATAATAATAATAATAATAATAAAAGAAAAAGTGATTCGTGAATGGAGAAAAGAAACTAAAGGTATAAACATTGGCAGACTTCTTAAAGACAAAATTCACCTTGACTGCTTAGCTTTCGCAGATGACCTTGCGATCCTTTCGAACAACAGACAAGAAGCAATCCAATCCATAGAAAAATTGAATGAAATAGCCGCAAAAACCGGACTTCAAATTTCATTTGAAAAGACGCAGTTTATGGAAGGAACTAAATCAAGATTCGACAATCAACCATTAATCACCAATTGTGGAATAATTTCCCAAGTAGACAAATTCAAGTATCTAGGTGAAATTATTCAGCCAGCAGGGTTAAATCAGGAAGCTAACAAAGAAAGAACTGCTAAACTGCAAAGGGCTTACAAAATCACATGGAACAGATACAACAAAAGATGTATATCAAAAAATGCAAAATTACGACACTACAATACAGTCATCAAACCAGAGGCACTTTATGCATCTGAAACACTGATCATTGGCGGCAGGTCACAAATGAAAAGCATTGAGAAACAAGAGAGGAAAATTCTCAGAAAAATCCTAGGACCAAAGTTCGAAAATGGAATTTGGATGAAAAAGAAACCACACGAAATTTTTCAATTCACAGAAAAAATCACAGATACCATCAGAAAGAGACGACTAAAATTCTACGGACACCTACACAGAATGGATAACAACAGGCTGACAAAGAAAATTCTAAATCTAGCTCTAACCCTGAAAATCCGCAACAATTGGTTAGCAGAAATACATGAAGATCTACAAGAAATGGGTATCGAGGACGAAACCATTCAAGATATAATGAAATTTAGAAGCTTAGTAAACAAACATAAATTTGCAGAGAAACCAACAAGAAAAAATACAGGCTGGACAGAAACACGCAGAAAGGAACACAGTGAAAAAATGAAGAGATATTGGGAAGAAAAGAAGAAGAAACATTGTGCAAAATAAGTTCAAACGCGCTCCACAGCTGGGCACAACGAATCAAAAAAAAATAAGGCAATGTCCCCTATATTTATAGCACTGTGAAGTTTCAAGATGAGGATGTTCATAGAATTCACATCATTCAGTTATGTCAGATGGATAAACAGAGGCCGTGGTAATAATGGTAGTTTCGAAGAACCAAGACAGATTGTATTCTCGCCCAACTAACGAAATAGCGCAGTGGAAACCGTACATATGAGCATTGATTAACAGAGAGTGTCAAGTCAAGTTAGGAACATGATATGTCAAGATTAGGAAACAAGAGAAAAACATAATAAATTTTGAAGACAAATGTATTGAAACAAATCAGACTCTTTAGAAAATTTCTCAAGAGACCAGGAAACTATACAAATATGGTACTTTCCCAACCATTAATCTTAAAATTCGCAACATGATTGAAGATAAAGCCTACGAGAAAGAAAGTAAGAGAGAAAGAAGCATGAAAGGAAAGGAGGAGGCAGAAAAAAAGGAAAAATATACCTACCTATGGAGAAGTTAATAAGAGTAGCAAGAAATACAAAAACGTTACATAGTTACAAGCACAGGATACAATACAAAAGTCTTCCGAAGAGAAGTCCATAGAAAGATAAATTAACGTGAATAGGAACTGCATCTAGCCTCCGTGGCTCAGACGGCAGCGCGTCGGACTCTCACCGCTGGATACCGTGGTTCAAATCCCGGTCACTCCATGTGAGATTTGTGCTGGACAAGGCGGAGGCGGGACAGGTTTTTCTCCGGGTACTCCGGTTTTCCCTGTCATCTTTCATTCCAGCAACACTCTCCATTCTCATTTCATTGCATTTATCATTCATTAATAAATCACTTTGGGAGTGGCTATCCCATCGTACTAACAGCCTATATATGCTTCATTCATTACATCCCTGAACCGGTCAATGACTGGAAAACAGGTTGTAGGTTTGCATTTTCAGCAACTGCATCTATCACCAGTCAATCGCAGTATAAGCTCATGTTAAGCAAGATCATGAACCAGGCCGAAATCACGGTTATCCAAGGAAGCTATTCCAAGTCAATCTCATTCAAACTTACGCAATTACAAACATGAATCCGAAGCACAGTTTTCGCTTAGGCGTGCATAGGACTCGCGAAGCACTAGATATAGAACACGCACAGCTCGAGAGAGATTTGCATCTGAGTTCATGACTTGAAACAATTCATAAATTGAAAGAAGGTATAAACTTGGTTAGGAAATGCCACGCTCCCAATTTAAATTTCCAAAGGAAAAGTTGTTCCTTCTGAAGTTCCAAATTTAAAGGAAGGGATTGTAATGTTGGTCATATCTCATCTCGACGTTGGTTGTACTATCACAGGAAAGGCACTCATGTGCATAGCTCCATAATGACGGAAACGATGTTTGGCGTTTTACCCTCCACACAGGCTAAGGTCCATCTCAATTAACACGGAGAAAAGCCTGGTTTATATATGATTGAGTGTAGGGGAAACATTTAAGGAGAAACACATCGGGATTATTCCAGATGTTACGGGAGCAAACAAAACAGTATCGTGTGTCGTCATCATGAGTGCGATCCGGCAAGAAGGTAGTCAGTTGACAGCAGGTAGTGAAGATAAATAGAACTCAAGTTCGTACAGAGTATATGATTTTCAATAAATATTTGTATTTAAGTCCCAGTTGCAGAGTAAAATACGGCGTGTTATCGTAATGAAGCTGAGTCCATATCAGTAATAGAAAGATAAGGGTTATGTGCATGGCGAATTTCGTTGAAGTAGATGCCGGTGACGTGACGAGTCCGTTACACTATTAACAATTATTTAAAATACTTGCCGAGCTGAGTTGCTCAGACGGCTGAGGCGCTGGCCTTCTGACCCCAACATGGCAAGTTCGATCCTGGCTCAGTCCGGTGGTATTTGAAGGTGTTCAAATACGTCATCCTCGTGTCGGTAGATTTACTGGCACTTAAAAGACCTCCTGCGGGACTCAATTCCGCCACCTCGGCGTCTCCGAAAATCGTAAAAGAGTAGTTAGTGGGACGTAAAGCAATTATTATTATTATTATTATTATTATTATTATTATTATTATTATTATTATTATTATTATTAAGTACATTGAAGAGGCCATGAAAATTTTTAAAATCCAAAACACCTGGCATTAAAATCAATGGAACAACTGTACACTGTATTAGATTTACCGACGATATTGCACTTCTGGCTGACAATGAGAAGAACATGCAGATCATGTTCAACAAATTAACATCCATCTTAAAAGATTTCCAACTTAACATTAATGTAAATAAAACTAATGTTATGGTTGTAAGCAAATCTAAAATGAAGCCAGAGGCACAGCTCAGAATTGGAAATATTTTAATAAAACAGGTGCACAAGTTCTGCTACTTAGGATCAGTTATTACCGATGACAACAGATGCACTGGGAAATAAAAAGAAGAATTTCCCTGTGTAAGAAAGCCTTTGAGGAGAAGAAGCAGCTCTTAACTAATAAATCCTTAAATAATGAACAAAAGAAATTATTTATCAAAACGTTCATTTGGAGTGTGCTGCTATACGGCTGTGAAGGATGGACTCTCTTGAAGGAGGACGTGAAACGACTAGAGGCAGTGGAAATTTGGCTATGGAGGAAGATGACAAGAACTAGCTGGATTGAGAAGAAAACTAATGAAGCAGTGCTTAGAGAAATAAACACCCAGAGACATTTAATAACAACGATAAGAAGGAGAAAATCATCAGTTTTCGGTCACATTCTCCGGCATAATAACTTCATAAAGAACTTGTTCGAAGGCAAGGTGATGGGAAAGAAAGGCAGAGGGAAACCACGGAAGAAGATCATTGAAGAGGTAGTTGAGATGTTGGGATGCCAAGGTTATGGAGAGATGAAAAGGATCGCAGAGAGAAGAGATCAATGGTTGCAGCGACAAGGCGAAGCCTTTAGATGATGATGATGATTATTATTATTAAATACTTACAACTGTCTGATGTGTAAAGGTATTTATGTGAAAGGCAGATTTACTGATCCACAGATTCAGCTTCGCCTAGAAAGTCTCTTCAAGAAACTATTCGCTCTGAATTACTGCGACCCCACTTGTATTGCTGCTAGTACCCTCTGGATAAATATAGGTACCAGTTTACCTTCCTTAGGCTCAACTACACCAAAGAGCATCGATTTAGAAACAAAGCATGAAACTCGCAGTGATGAAACAATTTTGGAATAACCAACCACATATGAACACGAGGTTCATTGAAGTGTTCTAATTCCCGCACCTTCTAAACCCAGGACTTTTATTAACATTATTATTATGGCCTAGAGTTCTATCTGAAATTAACATGGACGGTTTTGCGCGGACAGAAACCGGTTCCGTGACCGGGCAACCGGAGTGCGTCATATAGATGAAGAACGACGTCATTTTGGTGGACGGAAAGAGATGATCTCGGAAAATTTTCATGAATTAGGCCTATAAAGAGAGGCTGTGGCGAATAAATTTAATGGGAAAATATTAAAATTAAAATTCTGAACACTAAGTCTGCGTCATCTTCCTCCTCACAGGTGCGTGGACTCTGTCTTCTATGTACAGGAGGTACAAACGGCGCCATGTTTTAAATAAGTTTCCGCTGTTTTTTGACTGGCGTTTCGTCTAGGTCACAGGAAAGCCCGTTACACGTCACCTTGAAATACCACCGGACTGAGAGAGGTTCGAACCTGCCAAATTAGGATCAGAAGGACAGCGCCTCAACCCAATCCGGGAGTAGGCGAGTATTACATCTCGATGTACGTTGAAACTACAGTGGTCTTTGGACCGTATGGGAGCAGCAAAATATATGTTTTTATTTTTTATATTTGCAAGTCGTTTTACGTCGCACCGACACAGATAGGTTTTATGCCGACGATGGGACAGGAAAGGGTTAGGAGTGGGAAGGAAGCAGCCGTGGCCTTAATCAAGGTATGAAAATGGGAAACCACGGAAAACCATTTTTAGGGATGCCGACAGTTGGGTTCGAACCCACTATCTCCCGAATACTGGATACTGGCTGCACTTAAGCGACTGCAGCTATCGAGGTCGGTATTATTATTACTATTATTATTATTATTATTATTATTATTATTATTTATATTTATATTTATTGATGATAGTGGTGATACATTGATTGTTGAAAAATTTTGCAATTAAGAAAAGGGAATGAATGTCGTGGTTTAATAATCCCCGAAATGTCACGTACCGAACATTTCGATATACATATCCTATAGTGCCTTGGTGATTATAGCCGCATCTCACAGAATTTACACCGAAGAAAAAATTGTGGAAAACTCTAATACGTAAGGTTCGCAATATGGAAATATAGTCTTCAGAAGGAAATATCAGTATGGTTAAAACTTCGACTTATACTGTTTCCGAACTCATTGTTTAAATATGCTGTATTTTCAAAATGGTCTCTATCTTGATATATTTTGATTATTCTAAAACAATTTCTTCTAGAGATTTTCAGTAACCCAGTTTCATTCGAAATAACTGCTGTCGGTATTAGAACTTTGTAGTCTAACGGTTAAGTCTTCTAAGCTATCAATTTCGTGTGGTTCATCAATAATGTGAATACATTACTTACTGGCCAAGTTCTTGTATCCACTGGTTGTTCTGGAACATCGACGGTCTTAAAAGAAGACGCCGCCGAAATGAAAACTGATAAAAGGAAGATATGGTACGTCTGCATGTCTGTTGATGACAGAGTGCTAGAAATATTCTCCAAAAGAAGGTTAAGTTTCAATTTTATTACAATTTCATTGTATGTGGGTGTTCACAAAAAATGTTGCTGTGATCACATTACTCGTCCATTACGATATAAAAGAGCGGAAACCTTTTATCTAATGGTCATGTGTGCAAGAACCGGATGTGCTCACAATACAACAGAGAACTATCATTGACGTGAGTAGTTAAAAGAAGTGCCTTCCTCGTAAACTGTGGGAACCTGATAACCTTGTTCTTCTTATTGTCACCGCTATTTTTGTCACGATAATACTTCTATCGTCATCGTCATCTTCTTATTATCACTGATATGTTTGTTTCGTCATCGTAAACTGCTTGTCATCGCTAACGTTATGTTTCGTCGTATTGACACTGTTACGTTCATTTTGTCACAGTTATATTTATTCCATTACCGTTACTTTCATGTTGAACTAGTTAATTTTCCTTTCATCAAAATTATTTCTTCTATCATCGTTACTTTGTGGTTGTCACTGTTGAGTTTATTTTGTCACAGTTATATTTCTTCCATCACTGTTACTTTAATGTTGTTACTGTTACCTCAAATGCCGGGCTGAGTGGCTCAGACGGTTGAAGCGCTGGCCTTCTGATCCCGACTTGGCCGGTTCGAACCTGGCTCAGTCCGGTGGTATTTGAAGGTGCTCTAATACGTCAGCCTCGTGTCGGTAGATTTAGTGGCACGTAAAGTCAATAACATTGCTATTTATTATTATTATTGTTACCGTATTTTGGTGGTAGGTAGAGGTGTAAGAAGGTGCGGGCGGTGAATAGGTCTCAAGCTACTAAAGTGAAATTAATTTTAAAATTTAACAAGGTTATATTTTCTTTTCAAAATTAGGTAACAACAAATAGAACAGGTACTTAGTAGCCGAAACACGATTGAAAAATACATTTACATAGGTACCCCGTGTGGGGCTTCAAAAGTCAGAAACATAATTCTTGAGCAAGGAGCCCAACCTTACAATGAACACCATACAACAAAGGGGCCGAAAACCCCCAAACATGCCAGAAGCTTCCAATTACACCCAAAAGCCTCCTTGAGGCAGAGACACAATTTTCAATAAAGGGCAACTTCCCCTTAAAATACAAGCCTATCATAGGCCACTCCAAACTCCACTTTTAAGCTGTCCTCAAAGGACATATACACAGGGGTAAAATACCCAACCTACTGAGGTCTGTTAAATGAAAAGCGGTTTAATTAAATGACCTCTAAAACAATTTGAGAGGAGGCGAACTTGCACTCCTAATACACTTTGATTTTAAGACCTACTTTGGCTCTTAGGCCACTGATGCAAGGGCTAATCCCATACTACAGAGGTGACTTAGGAAAGAACAATTTGTTTTACGTTATCGAAGAATAGGTTGAGAAAAATAAGTTCACCTCAAAACAATATGAGTGGGAGCTCGAGAGGGTTAAGCACTCTCTATCCCGATATGTCGTTTTAAAAGAGAATATATGAAAAGAGTAGTTACATTTTAGGAAAAGGTTACATGGTTGAACGCTTAGAACCCGCCCCGAAAGTTAAACTGCTGAGCTAGCAAAGAAAGAAGTTATTAATCGGCCATTACCTTGTTGTTGACCGCTGCCGAAGAAAGAGGCGCTTCCCGCCCCCTGCTATGTACTTAACACACTGAAAGATGGAACAGAAGTGGCCCGGAGACCCTAAAATCAGCAGTTTATATCCTCTCGCGGAAGGTTCTAGGCGTTAGGGGAATGAAAACACCCTCCCTCCACGTTTTTATTGGCTAGGACCCCGCAACAGATTCAAGTTGGGGGAAGATACCCCTGATTGGTCAGAAATTAATTAAAGAAATTCGGGATTGGTTACATTCATAACAAGGGGAAGAAAGGGGTAAATATTGCCAACTTAAACAATGACAGAAAGAAATTTAACAAATAACAAACTCTTGAAATTAAATTTTCTCCAAAAAAATAGTTCTTTGACTCCTCACTAGGTTGCACTATTGTTGATCTTCAGTAGTGTCCTCTAGAAGAGAAAGTTCACACTTCTTACTTCAAGTGAAACAAAACCACATCAAAAATGACACAGTTCAAAAACTCAAAACTTTCCACGTGGTGACATCTTCTGAGAAAGTAGAGAATTAATAGCGTAGATAAAGTTCAGAGTTCCTCCAGCAGAGGAGTTTCAACTGGCGCACATTTTAAATTAGCGGAGTGGAGGCGTACCGCCCGGTACAATTATTATTATTATTATTATTATTATTATTATTATTATTATTATTATTATTATTATTATTATTATTATTTATGTTAGCTGGCCCCGTGGTGTAGGAGTAGCGTACCTGCCTCTTACCCGGAGTACCCGAGTTCAATTCCCGGCCAGGTCAGTGATTTTTACCTAGACCTGAAGGCTGGTTCGAGGTACACTCAGCCTACGTGATTAGAATTGAGGAGCTATCTGACGGTGAGATGGCGGCCCCGGTCTAGAAAGCCAAGAATAACGGCCGAGAGGATTCGTCGTGCTGACCACTAGACTCCTCGTAATCTGCAGGCCTTCGGGCTGAGCAGCGGTCGCTTGGTAGGCTAAGGCCCTTCAAGGGCTGTAGTGCGATGGGGTTTGGTTTGGTTTTTTATTGTTTATGTTACTGAATTTTCACACGATTACATTTCTTCCATCATAGTTACTTTCATGTTGTCACAGATACGTTCCTTTAGTCAAAATTACACTTTTTCCAGTATCGTTGATTTCTTCCATCATAGTAATATTCATGTTGTCGCTGTTACGTTCCTTTTGTCACAGTTTTATTTCTTTTGTCACCGTTACTTTCTTGTTGTCACTGTTATTTTCCTTTCTTCAACATCAATTTCTTCCATCATCGTTACTTTCACATTGTCGCTGTTAATTTAATTTTGTCACGATTATATTTCTTCCATCTTCGTTACATTCATGTAGTCACTGTTACGTTCATTTTATCACGATTTCATTATATTTCCACTCAGCCTGCGTGATTACAATTGAGGAGCTATCTGAGGGTGAGATAGAGATCTCGGTGTAGAAAGACAAGAATAACGGTCGAGAGGATTCGTCGTGCTGACCACCCGTCACCTCGTAATCTACAGGCCTTCGGGATGAGCAGCGGACACTTGGTTCACTAAGGCTCATCAGGGCCTCATTTGACAAGTTTCGAGAAAGGACTAATCAAAGCTTTTGCAAATATTCTATGACCCTATAATTTCAATATTATGTTCTTAACACATCACACTATTTATCAATACATATTCGGGCACAATGTTTCAATGAAAAATAAATAATGCAAATGAAAACGGAACTTGCCCCGAAATGGAACGAGAGTAGGGAAAATGTTCCACAAAACACACTATTTATTGTATGCGTATTGTATATTTTTTGTCGCATCAACATGCAGTTGACTCCTCTTCATTCGGATTAGGGCGTCCAGTCTAAGTGACGCGCCCGATTTTTGCCCGAACGATGAGGAAAATGGACGTGGACTAGTGACGCGTGGTGGATGACGACTAAAGAAGCTACACCAAAAGACATCACCTTATCACTTACTATAGTGTAAGCCAAATGTCCCAAATTGAGTACTGGATGAGAAGACGAAGAGACCTTCCGATGATCAAGGATACGAAATTGATTCCATATGACAGCGTTACTCCTCAACACGAACTACTTGTACTAGATGCCACAGTCCATACAGATTACGTATCTGTGAGGCCGAGCACGAAGACTGAACGTATTACATGGTAGAGGCTAGTGGAACATCGAGCTACCGTCAGGGCAGCAATGAAACCATTCATAGAAGCTGGCTGGGACACACTCTCTGAATCCATCAAGACATGTATCAAATCCACCGTAGGTGTCACGAAACCAAACCGACGCCTTATTGACAAGCAGACCTGGTAGTGGAATGGTGATGTGCAGCGGGGGAGAAGAAACATGGCTCCAGACATACAGCACGGGGGATTTAGAAACGTACGGGGTACTTAAAGCCACTGAAAACGAGCTGTAGCAACAGCAAAAGTAGCACATACAAAGTCATCTCCGACCAGCTGGATAAGCCTGCCAGTACGAATAGACTCTACAACTTGCCCGTAATCGCGATTGTGTCACATCAGAGACAGAAATAGCCTCCTCCTACAAAAGAGACATGGCATAATACGTCCCTGGAAGGAGTTTTCTAGGATACAAGCAACAAGGAGTTTTCTCATCTATCTCTACCTGCAGCTGATCCCATTCACCGTCCAGTGCCCACTACCAAGAAGTGTCCACTGCCATCAACAAAAATGAAGCCTGGGAAAGCACCTGGTGCAGACGATATCACAGCCGAAGAATGGAATCTTCAGACATTTTCCATTAACTCTGATTCCTCTATATTACCATTGAATTTCTCATATTGCCATTTCTAAAGCTGCGGTCAAGAGCTGTGGTGAGATGGGTACACCTTGTTTTACACCTTACTCAATGGGAAAATCTTTGGTTGTTTCATTGACACCAACAAATATGTCAATATGTTATCATTAGAGCCCCGATGTTTGGGCAGTAATAGGTTAGAATGCAAGCCAACTTACCTGGTAGGAACTGTCGTCTACCCGCTCTTCCGTAGTGTAGTGAGAGTTACATAAATTGTAAGGGGAACCAATAGGCCGCAACCCTGATAATTATGCAAAGCCTATAGCAGAACTGTTGCCCGGGTAGAGTATACTTGTTATTTGCTTTGAAATATTTGCATTGCAATCTGTTATAGCCTAAATATTCGGGCTCTAGTTATCATATTCTCTATTTTCACTGCAGATTATATCTTAAAATCTCCTCTCCCTCCTCAACCATGAACATCATCAATATCATAATCAGCATCGTATTAATGTGTAAGGATAGGAAATAAGGAAGAATGTCATTAAAAGTAGAAGTGGAGCAAGACCCTTAACTTCGTCACTTTTAAAAGGAATAGAAATGAACAAACAAATAAATAATATTTTATGACAGAATTACTATTGCCATTATTTTGATTATATCCTGACGTGTCGTCCTACATAGTTGACCTGGAATTGATCTTGTTCTGTTAAAACAATTCGCACGTGGGAAGAGACATTTGATCATCTTTAACGGGTTTTGAGTTATTTTTAGATTAAAATTTTAGCTGACTCACTTTGAATATCCTATTCCTAGGAGCTTCAGAAGAAAAGGAATTAAACCATTTTCTTATCGACAACTCTTGGCAGTTATTCTGATTGTATTGAATATGTTTTTTCATGAGTGCATTATGCTATTTTCGAACACCTTTAACAATTGAGGCAATGAGTGAGGGAGTGGGGTATGTCGCAGTTAGATGGAACTGCGATATTTTGATCTTCTGTTTGCCATAAAAAATTATTTTGTTAACATATATTTTATTGTTTACCATCTCAATGTATACATTTCAAAATCATTAGGAAAATTAATTACATGATTCAGTTCCATCATTTAACCATCTACTTACGCCCTTTCCACCTGAATACAAACAAAATAACTTGGCATTACAATAGATGCGTCCGCTCTGAAATGTTAGCTCCTTTTTCCGTCTCGGTTTTTGTGAGAAAATTTTCTTTCATCCAGCTAATCACGATATCACATGGAAAAGAACATCATTCCATCTTTCCACCCGTATATCCAATTTTCTAACAGTCTAACTCAGTACTTATCCAAGAATCGCCTTCATTACCCGATTACATTAGATCTCTTCTCCTTTGACAAAAGGTATTTAAATCTTAAGTTAAATAAAATGTTGAACCTGTGGCATGGTAAAGAAAATATTTCAGTACATTCAGATGTATGGGTCTTCGCCGACATCGTCAGGTGAACTAAACTTATCCGGCATGAATGAATGTTATATAGCATTGTGATTCTGCTGTACATACGGTAGAAAGTACATCATATCCTTGTTATCAGCTTTATTATTTTTTCGTTCTCTATGATGGGAATGTTTCACAGAGTATGTGAAAGATACGTGCCTACTTCTTGAATTATCATTACTTCGTTTATTGCCGACTTATCAGGCGATAAAAAGCATTTGCTTCATGATACTGGTGGTCACCACTTTTAGAGAACACGTATTATATGTAGGTGTACCACAACTCTACTGACGAAAAATCAGGGATGCTCTTCGTGTTATCGTAAGAACGATGCTACAATCAGATTGGTGGAGAAATTTTTATTTTCGAGAAAATTATGTTTCATTGTTGGTTCCGGGTGCGCGATTCAAAACGACGAACTCGCCGTAATTGTTAAGCCAGAGTACAAACCGCTGCTCTGCTTCAGGGAAGAGAAGTGGAGGGAGGGGAAGTGGGGTGTATGCTGGAGACAGAGATAATGCTCCGCACAAGTTTCCTCGTTCGACTCGCATAGGATTGTCTTTGTATCTTACAAGCAAATCTACAGTTCATTTATTAAACAGCCCTAACATACTCTAATTAAGACACACTTGTCAGTCAAGGAATCTCCATGTATTCTCGGTACAAGTTTATCTTCTCTTTCTACTTGATTCGCATAGTGCAGAACAAACAGTACACTCCCTAGTGAGGCTGAGAAGTGACTATGCAAAACAAACGAGAACTTTCTGTATTCGCACAGAGCATTACCCCTGTCTCCCACTTCCCACTTCCCCTCCCTTCCCTTCCCTCCTCTGACGCACAGCCCGGATGTATCAAAGTAACCTCATGTTGTCGAAAAGAACAATTTTCTCCGAAATATTCTCAGAAAGCACAATATCAAGACCATTTTAAGCCTAATATCACCATAGGCAATTGTTTGCGATTTGTCAAAGATCGTATTGGTTTAAACTGCGCTGGAATATATATGATTCCTTGCTCCTGTGGATCGGTTTATGTTGGCCAAACATGTATGAAAGTAGCAACAAGGGTTAAAGAACATCGCAGGCACTTTGCCAGCCAGAGAAGTCTGCTGTGGCAGAACATGCTATACATAATGTCCATCAAATAATTTTAACAAAGGTGACGGCTATATACTGAGTAGATCATGGCTACCCTCCATAGTTAACTCGTCAACATATTTCTCCGTGACTCTGGAGGCCCTGGAATGAACTACATGTCTAAGAGGGTCTCTCCATCTCGAGTCTGTTTACTATGGAGAGACCGTAGCCAATTTGCTTTGCTGTTGCTCTGAAGACGATCCTGGTCGCAGGATTGAAACGCGTCAGCTGGTATTTATTTATTATTACACGACCTAATATATCCAAATAATTATCATAATGTCAAAACAACTTACCTGATAGGAAGTACCGTCTACTCGCTCTTCTGTAATGTAGCGAGAGTTGTATAAATCATAGCGGGTTCTAATAGCCCGGGACCCGGATATTTATGCAAACCTCATGACAGAACGGTTGTCTGGGTAAAGAATACTTGTTACTTGTTTTAGTATGTTCATAATATTTAGGGAAACTTTCTTACCTTCTTGACACCCTACGTATCAGTAATTTATATAACTAACCATTTATTAGTATTCTTCGTTAGGACATACAAAGTAATGAATTATAACTTCCTGACAGTCAGTGGTTCTCTATGACGCCTTTGAAATGTAATGACAGGATGGTCCTGTGGAACATGGTGAATATTAAATCCAGAATGTATTCTCCTGGTGGAAGTTGTGGTGGAAATACTGTGGGGTCCACAACAAATTTGTCGATGACGTAATACCCCTGAAACAAACGAAAGCAGATCTACTTTCCCATGTTTAGTTTATCAACAGCACTCTGTGCTCACAAGTCGATAAAATTCAGCTCAGGTATCGCCAGAAAGTCGCTAAAGTAGGTATAAATGTAGAGTGGAAGTGCTAAATGATCCATGAGACAATGTTATCTGTGTGATAGCGCCGCTTTTCCAAATAGATTTAATAAGCGCCAACATATGGCTGAATCTGTATGTACACAGGCTGGTGCCATGCTACTGGGTCTAAGTGCCAGTAGGTGATGCGACAGTACTTAGTTACACTGGCGCCACAGTAAGAGACGTGTTGCGTTTTGCCACTTACAATGGATGAAGTTGATAACTAAAGTTTAGCTTGAGGGATTTTCGACATGCTTGAACACAACGGACCCTGTATTCATTAAGAAGGGAATTCCTCAAGGCGGTATTATTGGACCTTTACGTTTTCCGTATTTACCGTGTTCCGTATTTACGCGAATAATCCCCGCATCCTAATTTTAAGAAGGCTCATTTAGGAAAAATGAAATGAGCTAAAATTCTTCCTGCCGAAAGGGTAACGTAGGCATAAACAAACATTCCACATTACTCCTCGAGTTCCACGCTGTCCTTAAGCAAATATGAACATGGCGAATATAGCTACTTCGCCGGAACATATTTGAGATAATATAAATGGATTATCACTGCTGTAAAATATATTTGCCGTGAATAATAGCAAGTAGGCCTTCTTCCGTGATAGGTAAGAATAGGCAATGGGCTTGATTTGCTGTAGATAGGAAGATTCTTTGTCTCTTGCAACACTGGAATCCTCTCCTAAATTACGTAAAAATTGGTTACATTCCTCGTCTAAAACACTTTGAACACGTGGTCTCTTTTTACTCGGATAGTAACACGACCCGTGGTGAATAATTATTGCAATGTAAACACTTTAAACAGACATACCTGCGAACGGGTTTGTTAATTTTGCGATACAGTAAAACCTCATTAATCCGAAGTCGTAGGGACGCTAAAATTGTGCCTTCAAATTACGTGATTTCGATTGAAATGTCAACTCTTGCCGCGTCACAAAATATTCCAAGACCCATTCATGCGTCCAATCACCTTGATTCACAGTTTAAACCTTTCAAATGCCGTGGGAAAAACTATTTCCGAAATGTATCCAACAAAGTTCATTTCCATTATTCAAATAAAGCACTGGGATAAATCACTGGCAAACATAACCTCACTGGCAAACATAACCTCACTGGCAAACATAACCTCACTGGCAAACATAACCTCACTGGCAAACATAACCTCACTGGCAAACATAACCTCACTGGCAAACATAACCTCACTGGCAAACATAACCTCACTGGCAAACATAATCTCACTAGCAAACATAACCTCACTGGCAAACATAACCTCACTGGCAAACATAACCTCACTGGCAAACATAACCTCACTGGCAAACATAACCTCACTAGCAAATATAACCTCACTGGCAAACATAACCTCACTGGCAAACATAACCTCACTGGCAAACATAACCTCACTGGCAAACATAACCTCACTGGCTCCCCTGTGCATGTGCCTTATTATTTGAATTGCTCTACTGTTAGCATTTTTAGAAATCTTGACGAAAAATTGCACGGAAACATCATGGCTTATCGAACATTCCTGTGACGAGGGGAGGAAGTCTTCCGCTTCCGTCTGCATTGCAACACACTACAGTGACCCAATCTCCTTTAAAACCATAAGTCCGTTTGATCTCGGCATTCATTCAGTTTCATCGGCATTGACAATATTTGACATAATTGTTCGTTGCGTACGAATGTTTCGCCAACTGTCGGCATCGCCAGTGTTCGCATCTGCTTCTCCGCACACTGTTTGCTACGTGATATTCTCACTTCTTTTAAACGCTGAATACAAACGGATTACAATTTCACTGAAACTTCGCAATTACGAAACACACTGTACACACACCGAAGCGAGTAAAAAGTGCGGAAAGCTACTCCTGCACCTTCCGGAAGACGAGTTCTATCGTGACACTGACAAAATTCGAATAAAAATTACTCTGGAAAATAATTTTTAAAAATGTAAAGGCAGTTTTGAACTAAAAGTCTTGATTGTTTTCCGTTTAAATGTGGCACATGGGTGTAATTTCCTTCTATCTTCGGTTACACAGACATAACTGTACATCCAGTATCGAAAACTACGTGACCGACGAGTGCGTTACCAACCTTGACGCAAATAAAACCCGCACCCCAATTTCGTGCCCCATTTTTTTAAATATGCGGTGATTATTCGCGTAAATACGGTAATTGATATGAGTAAAGTAGTGCAATCAGAGATAAGGCTTTTTTCAGATGATGTTTTTCGGCACAGAGTAATAAATAATTTACAACGATGTGAGGAACTGCAAAATGACCTGGATGATGTTGTGAGATGGACAGCAGGCAATGGCATGATGATAAACGGGGTTAAAAGTCAGGTTGTGAGTTTCGCAAATAGTAAAAGTCCCCTCAGTTTTAATTACTGCGTTTATGGTATGGAAGTTCCATTTGGGGGTCACCGTAAATACCTAGGTGTTAATATAAGGAGAGATCTTCACTGGGGTAATCACATGAAGGGGATTGTAAATAGAGGGCATAAACATCTGCACATGAATATGAGGGAGTTTAGGGGTTGTTGTAAGGGGGTAAAGGAGAGGGCATATAAGCCTCTGGTAAGACCCCAACTAGAGTATGGTTCCAGTGTATGGGACCCTCACCAGGATTACTTGATTCAAGAACTGGAAAAATCCAAAGAAAAGCTGTTCGATTTGTTCTGGGTGATTTCCGACAAAAGAGTAGCTTTACAAGAATGTTGGAAATTTGGGGTTGGGAAGACATGGGAGAAAGGAGACGAGCTGATCGACGGAGTGGTTTGTTCCGAGCTGTCAGTGGAGAAATGGCGTGGAATGATATTAGTAGACGAATAAGTTTGAGTGGTGTCTTTAAAAGTAGGAAAGATCACAATATGAATCTAAAGCTGTGTTTCAAGAGGACAAATTGGGGGCAAATATTCGTTTATAGGAAGGGGAGTTAGGGATTGGAATAACTAATCGAGGGAGATGTTCAATAAATTTCCAATTTCTTTGCAATCATTTAAGATATGGCTAGGAAAACAACAGATAGGGAATCTGCCACCTGGGTGACTGCCCTAAATGCTGACCAGTAGTGACTGATTGATTCATTGATAATACAAATTCATCATATCCAGCCACATTTATTATTTGTCACACAGAGACTTTGCTCTCATGGAAAAAGTTGCAAAGCATTCAATAACACAGACAGTAAATCACTGTACCTTAAGGAGGTGATATCTGTATCAAGATCTACCAGATAATACCTGAGATTAGAGACGATTGAAAAGATTTTATATTCCGAAAAAAGCTTCACTGAGGTTCATTGACTCGGCAAAGACAGGTATTCGTCCCTGCGAGTGAACAAATACAATCCTGGTTTTGTTTATTTTCTAGAAGAACACCATTAGCACAGTGGAATTCAAGACAGGAATTACTGTTAAAGGACGATGTGTAGGTTCATCTTGACAGCCTGCCTAAAGTGCCTGAAACATTTGACAATGCTTGAGTTCATCGAAGAAGATATACGAAATGCGACAATGATATTTCTAGTGTTTAAATTTTAGATCCCTCGGCACTTAGCTTAATTAGTAAGAAATAACTGCAGAGACTTCCATCGTTTCTATTTTTAAATTTATTTTTCTCATTTGTTTGTTGAATTGAAACAATAATACTTTCGATGATACCCGATCTATCGCGTTATACGAATGTGTAGGAAGAGATGCATGCATACGAAGGTGGATCGAATATCTAAGCAAGTTTCATTGTAAAATTTATCAAGCACCCTAGAGTATCATTATGTACTCGTTTGTATTCAAACACGTTACTACACAAAATAATCTATCCCTAGTTCCCAATACGCAGACCTTGTTAAACAGTTAACTATATCACTACCATACAACTCAGATAATTTAGAGTTTTAATCATTCATATTCGTGTATAATTCAAAAGTTTATCGCGGATTCTTCACGTTCCTAACTAACAAAACGTGCTAAATTCGAATCTTATATAGTTTAATTCAGAGGAAAATTAAAAATACCCTATTAGAATTCATAATCTACTATCCCCAGACAGCTTTGTTAGCAGGCGTCTCGTCAATATATACGAGAGATGGTGCATAAGTTATGGCAGGAATTCGGAATCTGCCAGACAAATGGTAGTATACAAATGGGAGTGGAGGGCATAAATTGCAGGGGAATGTATGGAGAATACCGAATAGGTTTATCGGTTAGGACATAAATCGAGGAAACTCTCAGCCATGAAATCCTTGTGCTACATAATTTTTTATCTCGGAGAGGACAATGAAAAAATGAAATGTCGTATGGCTTTTAGTACCGGGATATCCCAGGACGGGTTCGGCTCACCAGGTGCAGGTCTTTCTATTTGACTCCCGTAGGCGACCTGCGTGTCGTGATGAGGATGAAATGATCATGAAGACAACACATACACGCAGCCCCCGTGTCGTAGGAATTAACCAATTAACGTTAAAATCCCCGACCCGGCTGGGAATCGAACCCGGGCCCTCCGAGCCGAACGCCAGTACGCTGACCGTTCAGCCAACGAGTCGGACAAAGAGGACAATAACCTATACGGTAGATCCTCAAAGTAGTTCACTAGATTGTACACATCACATTGCCCATGATGTGATAGAGGTTGGATACCATTCGCCTCACCGTGTATGAATTTAGATCAAAATCGTACGGAATCAGGTTCGGTGAGTTTGGCAGCTGTTCCAAAAGATGCATAGTCAAATCCACCTGACTGAGTATGAAAGTCCCATCGCCCTGTGCCTGGTACCTGTCCAATACACCGTCATCTCGTACTGTGTCCATGTACTATGAGAGTCATGCTTTCAAGGACATACGCCCATTGTAAAGTAGCGCCATGCAAGTGCGAGGAAAAAATAGTTGCCCAATCCTTGTATTTTTCGCAAAGAGTATTCAGATCAGGAGATTAAGGGTGGTGAAAAGATATCATGTGGAGATTTTACTACTCACAAAATAATGATTATAGTCCGGATATTCAGACAGTAATAGGTTAGAATATAAACCAACTTACCTGGTAGGAATTGTCATCTACCCGCTCTTCCGTGAAGTAGCGAGAGTAACATAAATTGTAGGGATTGTAATAGGCCGGATCCTTAAAATTTATGCAAATCTCATTGCATAACTGTTGTCCGGGTAGAGTACACTTGCTATTTCCTTTAGTATGTCTGCATTATAACATATTACAGCCTTATCATCCCGGCTCTAGTAATGATACTTACAGGTTCTATTGGGCAATTCTGTGTTCTGTTGACGTACTTAAAGAACATCTCCGCGTATTTATTAATTTGAACTATGTACAGCTCGAAGGGAGTCGGAGGTGTTCGGAAGGATGGGACCCAGACTCCATTGTTCTTCATCTGGGCGACCATTGACACCTAGAGAGAATAACAAACAAATTATTACTAACTTTGCGATCAAGGTAAGTAACATCACCATGATTCGACTTGTATTTAATCATGTTATTTTACCACATGTTTTAAATGTTTTAAATGAGGCTATTACTATTTCTAATTTATCAATCAATGAGGTAACCGACACACTAACAGATGGGACGCACGTGAAGATAAAAAATTAGATCTACATAAACATATAGAGGAGATTACGGGTGCCATTCGCAGGAGCTGACAGGAGAGAAGCGCTGGAAATATGGGTCTGCTGTCGAGTCCTGCTCACATCTTAAACGAAATACCGGACCAACGCTTTAATTTCTGAGGAGATCAGAGTCAAGGACGGGCTCATGGAGAAGATCGGACGAGCAATCTTGAGATACTTTCTCCATATTTCATTGAAGAGGGAAGTCATGGAGAATATTGTGTTAGCAAAGACTTTTTCAGGAGGGACGCATCAGATGTGTCAATCGGAGGACACTATTTGGGAAGTTCTTAGTGTACGCTTCGCGCCTGGCTGAAGATCGATGACTTAGCATGGCAAAAATTCTCCATGTGATAGAGTTGTGCTAACATGGCCTGTCAAGGGGAAAACAAAAAACAAAAGAGATAGAGACATGAACCGACTTCCGACATTTGAAATTTGGACATAGGCCTATCGCAGAATGTTTCGTCCCATGGGTAATTCACTTGACAAGCGATGATGTACTACGTTGCGGTGAGAAATCAATTAAACTCTTAACCTTCATGAAAGACAGGAAAACAGCCACTTCCGTCACATTATCAGAAACTGCAAGTAGATCCTGATAGAATACAATAGAAGGTAAAGGGAAAGTAATACCAACCAGTGCAGATTCTACCACGGCGTATCGTGCAGCTTATCAGCTGTATCAGAATGTTATATATGGACACCAGCAGTCAGGTACTCAGTGCCATCGGTAACTCAGAGAGCTTCCGCGTGAAAGTAGGTATTACCACACATCTTCTTCATCACTTGAAACTGGCGAAGTACTGTTCCTTCGACCCTCCATTACGCCGACGTTGAACAACCCCTCTCCCGGTAGAGTCTCAGCTTGTACATAAGATTGACGGAATATCTGAAAGTGCATAGAAATGTTGGCACCATCCATCAGGACATAAATAATTGTAAAGACAGATGTGTCAGATATTTTGGATCTGGGCTTCGGATTGAATTTGGAATTAGCAGTAATAAATGCGACCTGCATCCGAAGGAGGAAAGTCCCTGGCGTACTTTGTGTCAAAGGAATGCTTCCTCAACTAAAACCCAATATATATCTGTCAATAATACGTCCAGCTACGCAATATGGAGCTGAATGCCAATTTCACGCTATGGAGATACGAATTTTCCACTGGCTCATGGTCATCTCCCTAACTCAACACACGTGGAAAGACACAGCTCCACTGCAAATGGGCATCGAGCGGGAACGTGGGAAAGGACCCTCTGATGATATGGCCATGTTCTATGGGCAGCAAATTGCACATCTCCTAACCTCGCCTTCCACTTTGACGTCAACGACATCCTGCATGAAAATTGGATGCGGTAGACATTGGATCGATGCAAAATGACGTCTATGTACGTGCAAAAAGGCGTTTGAGGAGTGGAAAGAAGGATACTGCAGGTGCGTGACAGCGCTAAGATGAAGAAACGTAGGACGTAAAGGAGAACCTGAGAAGAGAAGATTTTCCTGGGATTTGAAACTCCGAGATTGATCCGACGTCCACGATACAGTAATGTCAAAACATCCATGATGGTCTGCCTGCATCCTTCTGTGAAGAGACTACAAGAAGGAGAAGAATAGCAGGAGGGTACTCGCAATGAGGAGATGAAGAGATAAGTTAGGAATGAAGGCGATAAAGGAACTGAAGGTGAGAATATGAAGCAGCTTCGGTGCTAAGGTAAATGTAGATAGAATAGTGAATTGACGCCAGTCACAAGTATACCCGCCTTCACGACGGTTATGGTATGAGTTTTGCATAAACATTAGGGATACGGTCAATCAGAACCTTCTGGATTTTATGTTACTCTCGCTACATTACGTAAGAGTGGGCTACGCGACAAGATTTTAGTTTGCATTCTGAGATGATTACTCGCTAAATATCCGGAGTCTAGGTATAACAACCAGTAATGAAGGGGTATGAATTTAGAATGAAGTAAATTGAAGTTGGAGATGCTACATTTCTTGGACTTAACTATAGAAGGGATGATAACAAATTGACAAAACAGATATTAAAGTACATTTGGGATAAAAAATCAACAGCGAGCTTGGTACAAAAGATAAAATATTAGAAGGAAATAAAGTAGGAGAACAGGAAACGATAGAAAGAGAGATAAAAAAGGTTGTAAGATTGGAAATATTCCAAGGATTAATGCAAAGAAGCCCAGTCCAAAGTGGTCTGAAGAGAGAAAAGTAAAGCATAGTGCAATGATGAAGGAACACTGGAAAGTACGGAAGAACAAACAAGAAGGAAAGACGAATTGTAATTGGCATGTGGTCCCTAGCAGGCCTCATTGTCAAGAATAAAGCTTGAGATAGAATAAAACATCACATTGTCTTTATACCTGTGTGGTGCACGTTATTTCCTTCTTCACGTTGATGTAACCACTCATCTTCCTGATGTTGTCTGACTTGTCTCTCCTCACGGAAGATGACCCGTTGCCGTATTCAGGATTTAATGTGATCTTTCCATCGAGCAGATAAATTTCAAACTGTGAACAGTCCAACAACATTTTGATCATACTGAAGTACTTAGTGACATGTTATGAATAGAGATAGTCTAATGTTATAATTCAGAAAATAAAATACTAAGAAATTTTATGTTTTTATTATTATCGTACAGCATTTACGAGCATAATGTGCAAAATTATACAATGTACATGTAAGTTAAAGTGAATAAATAATTAAACTAGAATGTCCACTTTCGACATCCAGTCCACTGCACTTGGTGTCAGTTCATGCAGAGCTCGTAAACCGCCCTTAAATGCTAACAGTGGACAGCTCTCAAAACCATGAAACAGTGTCTGCTTCTCATCACTACACTCACACGCAGAACTTTCACATTATCCTCACTTTTTCATCATATATCGGGACCTGCCGTGGCCTGTTCTGAAACGGTTGAGTTTTGACCAGTCATGTCGAGGAAGATCGAAACATAGCACTTTCTTCATTGGATCCTTAATCAGAAAGGCGTTGGTGGGTGGACATTGTTCAAAGAAGACAAAGTTTGCAGACGATATATCTATAATTACTCAGAGTACGGATTTGGCACACTGTGAGGATGTACTTACCATGTGTGACTATTTTCATAAAAAGGAGACTCCAGCCAAATCCTAATAAAACGGAAGTAACAGCATTCCACTTGCATAACATGGAAGCTAATCGGAAGCTACATGTGGTTTTTAACGGAACAGAGTCTCCCACAAATTCTTCCCAAAATATCTGGGTGTCACACTGGTTCGATACTTGTCGTTCAAACAGCATTGTCTGAACCTGTTAAAGAAGCTGAGTACAAGAGTCAATCTGCTGCATAAACTAGCGGGCAGCAACTGGGGAGCAGATGCAAACACTCTTCGTACTACTTCACTTTCTCTATCATACTCGGCTGGTGAGCATTGTGCTCCTGTGTGGGAAAACAGCGTACTTTCGAGCAAGATTGACGTCAATGAAACCATGAGAGTTGTTACTGGTACAGTAAGGTCCACTCCTACTCAGTGGCTGCCTGTTTTAGCAAACATTGCTCTTACAGATGTGAGAAGAAAAGCAGCAGCGAAGGTACAGTTGCTCAAGAATACCTTAGCTCACAGGAACTAATTTTGGTTCAATGCCTTACGACATCCACCTGTGATGAGGTTAAAATCCCGGAATACACTCTGGACTGATCTACACTCTCATGACAAATTCAGTGTAACAGCAGAATGCAAATGCCTTTTCTGGCAGGATCTAGTGTTTACAATGCACTATGTCTTCTGGTATGGGCTAGAGCAATTTTGTTACTTTCATTGATCTGTCTCAGTCTTATCCTTGGCTTTGACAATATGAAAGTGAATGAGGTATGAACGATGCTAGTAATGCCGTTCCTTGTGCAGCCAGTCCCTGCTATGAATGGTGTGAAAACGTTGCTCATAGGGTCAGTCGGTGAATGCATTTCAGTGGGCTTGGCAGACTGATATGTAATAGCAAACTTCTAGCTCGGTGAGGAAAGCAACGTGAAACTACCTCACTCCTCATTTCCCTAGTACGCCTCTTCAGTGACGCCTAGGCCATCTATGACAGCTGGTGACAGAGCTGTTGATGATCCAACCAGTCTTAGGGCTGAAGACTGAACAACAATATCAAGCAAGTATTGGTTGAGAAGGTCTGGTTTCTTCATCCCACTTTCCTAGGAGTTCTTGCTTTGATATTTCATTATTGTGGTGAATGGGATAACGCAAATTACTGGATGGCATAGGAATATGGTATTATAGGAAAATAAATTTGCCATGGGATGGTCCAATGAAAAAGGCACAGAAAGGTAAATAATGATGTTTTCCCCAGGAAAAGAACTCACGATGTTCGACCTCATGGCAGCTGTTTACCTACATCATCCTGGCGAATGAAAAAATAATTTCGCTGAGTATACGTATTTTTCTTTAAAAAGTACAAACGTCGTGGCCAAGAGAGGTTCATTGTATGTTTCTTCTGAGGTAGATATAACAGTCTATATTTGATACCAATTTCAGGTGTTGAAATCTTCCCGTTTTCTCAGTACTGCTGTGAATGACAAACAGAATTGAGCATCTCATACATGGAGACAATAATAGTAGCAAATTACGCTACAATTGCAGCTGCGTTCACTGGGGTTACCATCTAGACTTGACCCTGTAGTACAAAAATGGAAGAGGTTTTCTTGTTGTTTGTTTAGTCCTCAGCCCGAAGGCTGGTTGCATCCTCAACAGCTCTGCCATCAGCTGTCATAGATGGCCTAGGCATAACTGAAGAGGCGTACTAGGGAAATGAGGAGTGAGGTAGTTTCCCGTTGCTTTCCTCACCGAGCCAGAAGTTGCTATTACATATCAGTCTGCCAAGCCCACTGAAATGCAAGCACCAACCAACCCTATGAGCAATATTTTCACGCCATTCATAGCAGGGACTGGCTGCAGAAGGAATGGCACTACTAGCATCATTCATACCTCAGTCAATTTCATTTTGTCAAAGCCAAGGATAAAGCTGAGACAGATCAATGAAAGTAACAAAATTGCTCTAGCCCATACCAGAAGACATAGTGCACTGTAAACACTAGGCCCGCCAGCAAAGGCATAGAGTCTATCTTATCCTACTATAATAAATAATAATGTTAATGCTTTACATCCCACAGACTACTACTTTTATGGTTTTCGGAAACGCCGAGGTGCCGGAATTTAGTCTCGCAGGAGTTATTTTACGTGCCAGTGAATCTACCGACACAAGGGTGAAGTATTGTAGTACATTCAAATACCACCGGACTGAGCCAGGATCGAACCTGTCAAATAGGGTTTGGAAGGTCAGCGCTTCAACCATCTGAGCCACTCAGCCCGGTTGCGAAAGAAGTGGCCGTGGCCTTAGTTAAGGAATAAACTGGTGTGAAAATGGGAGACCACGGAAAACCATCTTCATGGCTGCCAACTACCTCATGGATGCGAGCTCACGGCTACAGCCAATTCATTCTATTATTATTATTATTATTATTATTATTATTATTATTATTATTATTATTATTATTATTATTATTATTATCATTACTATTTACACTCCGCTTTTCGTCGAACTGACAAAGATAGTTTTTATGGCGATGATGGGATAAGAAAGGGCTAGGAATTGGAAGGAAGCGACCGTGTCCTTAATTTATTTACAGACCCAGTATTTGCCTGATGTGAAAACGGGAAACTAAAGAAAACCACATACAGGACTGCCGACACTGGGGTTCAAACTCACCATGGCACGATTGCAGCTCGCATCTATTGCCGACTCGTTCTGTTTATTATTATTATTATTATATTATTACCGATCACTATATCTGCAGTCGCTTAACATCGGCCAGTATCCAGTATTCGGGAGATAGAGGTTCGAATCGCACTGTCGGCATCCTTAAACATGGTTATCCATGGTTTCCCATTTTCTCACCAGGCAAATGTTGGATCCGTACCTTATTTAAGGCCAAGGCTGCTTGCTTTCCACTCCTAGCCCTTTCCTATCGCATCATCCCCATAAGATCTGTCTTCGTCGGTGCGACGTAAAGGAGGTTCCAAAAATATTATTATTATTATTATTATTATTATTATTATTATTATTATTATTATTATTATTATTATTATTATTATTATTATTATTATTATTGAAAAATACCTAGCAGACCTGTTTTGCTTTCAAGGAGACGGTGCTGACTCAGACATGCCTTGAAATTTCTGTACTTACTGGCCATTTTCCATCAGCACCAGGAAATGTCGGTGTAGAAATGGTGACAGAAACGCCAGGAAATCGTCCGAACTGCCCAGAAACATCCACGAGGATAGCTGCGAATAACAGAACACTACCGCAGACCTTCATGTTAAACCGTGAACTACGATCTATGACATTAGGTAACCATCCTTTATAAACGAAATAGGCCTATAAAGAATATAAGTAGCGAAACGCATTTTAAACCGGTCCCATTTCCCTGTATACAGAATAAATTATTACATTTTCATAGGGTATTTTTAATAAAGCCCATATCTGGCTGCACAGTAATTTATGTCCGCTTGCTGTTGCAAAAAACAACAGTTATCTTGGTAAGAAGGAAGCGGAAATGCCATTGTCGTTATTATTCTGGTGTCGATAAGGGGAAGGGGATATATTACTAGGTTGATGTCATGATTGAAACAATGATAACTGTTCAAGGTTATGTCTTCTGGGTTTTAAACAGCTCGCTCTGCGTATTAGTGATAATGTGTAGGCCTTCGAAGCCCTAGATTTGGCCAGGGCAAACGTGTATGCATTGTGTCGGACAGGTGTCGGACAGGTCAGCTTGTGGGATGGAGTACCATGTCTGCTGCGGGACGGTGAATGCCGCTTGTGGATGACGCTGAAGTTGTCATCCAATGATATGCCATACGTGCTCGATTTGGGGCAGGCAGGGGGATAGAGCAGCCCAGGGCAACATGTCGACACTCTGTAGAGTTACAACAGAGGCATAGTGGCGTTGGAAAACACCTCGGCGGATGCTGTTCATGAATGGCAGCACAACAGGTTGAATTACCAGACGGGCGTACACATTTGCATAAGGGAGCGTGGGATAACCATGAGAGTGCTCCTGCTGCCATAGGAAATTACTCTCCAGGTAAGAACTCCCGGTGTAGGTCCAGGGTGTCGACGCCGCAGACACTTGGAATGCTGGCGCTCATCTGGCATCCCTCTAACCAATACACGGCCATCACTGGCACCATGGCAGAAACGGCCTTCATCGGAAAACACAACGGACCTCCACTCCATCCTCCAATGAGCTCTCGCTTGTCACGACTGAAGTCGCAGACGACGGTGGTTTTAGGTAAGTGGAATGCACGCCACAGGGCGTGCGGCTCGGAGCTCTCTTTCAAGTAACCGATTTCGAACAGTTCGTTGCGTTACTGTGGTGCCAACTGCCGCTAGAATTGCTGCCCCAGCCGTACGCCGAATACGGTTGTCCTCCCTGCTGGTGATGCTAGGGGAACGTCCGAAGCTCAGTCTTCTTGCGAGCGTACCTTGTCGTGACCTCTGCTGCCAGCACGCATGCACAGTGGAGACATTCCTGCCAGGTCGTTCTGCAATAGCGCGGAAGGAAAATCCACCTTCATGTGGCCCTATTCTACGGTCTCGTTCAACCACAGCGAGCTGTTGATACTGGCCTCTTCGTCGTCGTAAAGGCATTCATGACCCACTCCGTCCAATCTCACAGGTAACTAACGTTCTGGCACATTACAGCCCGCATATAAAGCAAACCTGGTGTGCAAAATCACGACGCCGCTACTGGCGCCACGCTGATGCAATTTTCGGAAAAACTGAATCAACCTCATTTTTCAGATGTATAAACTCGCCTACAAACATTCATTAATCTAGTACAACCCCTTCTTGGTGTTTGGATAATTTTTCCTCCAGTGTATTTGTTTTCAGTTAGAGGAATTTGGGATTGGAATACACTGACTGACAGAGCAAATGCAACACCAAGAAAGAGTGGTCAGAACTTTATGCCAATTGCAGGGTAGACTGACGTCACTGAGGTATGCTCATGATGTGAAATGCGCCGCTGTGCTGCGCACGTAGAGAACGATAAATGGGACACGGCGTTGGCAAATGGCCCACTTCGTACCGTGATTTCTCAGCCGACAGTCATTGTAGAACGTGTTGTCGTGTGCCACAGGACACGTGTATAGCTAAGAATGCCAGGCCGCCGTCAACGGAGGCATTTCCAGCAGACAGACGACTTTACGAGGGGTATGGTGATCGGGCTGAGAAGGGCAGGTTGTTCGCTTCGTCAAATCGCAGTCGATACCCATAGGGATGTGTCCACGGTGCAGCGCCTGTGGCGAAGATGGTTGGCGCAGGGACATGTGGCACGTGCGAGGGGTCCAGGCGCAGTCCGAGTGACGTCAGCACGCGAGGATCGGCGCATCCGCCGCCAAGCGGTGGCAGCCCCGCACGCCACGTCAATCGCCATTATTCAGCATGTGCAAGACACCCTGGCTGTTCCAATATCGACCAGAACAATTTCCCGTCGATTGGTTGAAGGAGGCCTGCACTCCCGGCGTCCGCTCAGAAGACTACTATTGACTCCACAGCATAGACGTGCACGCCTGGCATGGTGCCGGGCTAGAGCGACTTGGATGAGGGAATGGCGGAACGTCGTGTTCTCCGATGAGTCACGCTTCTGTTCTGTCAGTGATAGTCACCGCAGACGAGTGTGGCGTCGGCGTGGAGAAAGGTCAAATCCGGCAGTAACTGTGGAGCGCCCTACCGCTAGACAACGCGGCATCATGGTTTGGGGCACTATTGCGTATGATTCCACGTCACCTCTAGTGCGTATTCAAGGCACGTTAAATGCCCACCGCTACGTGCAGCATGTGCTGCGGCCGGTGGCACTCCCGTACCTTCAGGGGCTGCCCAATGCTCTGTTTCAGCAGGATAATGCCCGCCCACACACTGCTCGCATCTCCCAACAGGCTCTACGAGGTGTACAGATGCTTCCGTGGCCAGCGTACTCTCCGGATCTCTCACCAATCGAACACGTGTGGGATCTCATTGGACGCCGTTTGCAAACTCTGCCCCAGCCTCGTACGGACGACTATCTGTGGCAAATGGTTGACAGAGAATGGAGAACCATCCCTCAGGACACCATCCGCACTCTTATTGACTCTGTACCTCGACGTGTTTCTGCGTGCATCGCCGCTCGCTGTGGTCCTACATCCTACTGAGTCGATGCCGTGCGCATTGTGTAACCTGCATATTGGTTTGAAATAAACATCAATTATTCTTCCGTGCCGACTCTGTTTTTCCCCAACTTTCATCCCTTTCGAACCACTCCTCCTTGGTGTTGCATTTGCTCTGTCAGTGAGTGTAATTTTCCAAGGGAGATATCTTATGAATTTTCAAATTCTTTTAAATCTTTTAAGGAAAATCTTGGTAAGTAACATATAGGAAATCTGACGCCTGTGTCACAATGCTAAATGCGTATCAGTTTTAGTTAATTTAGGTGAAGGGAACAAAAATGTGACAACCTACATTTGAATCTTGGTGATATAGGAGATTAATGAAAATATGTTGAAAAGAAATGAAAAGGTGTTTAGGAAGAGCAGGTGTGAGAAGATGTTTTATGACACGAATAAGAAGACTGTGGGATAATCTAATAGGTCATATACGTAGGCATGATGGGTTATTGAGGAAAATAACAGAGGGTTCTATATAGGGGAAACATTAGAGTACATGACGCAAATATTAAATGGCATGAGATGCGATTCCTACTACGAGCTGAGATGTAAAGGAGAGAAACATAAAAATGGAGGGCTGCTGGCAACCAGAGAATCTAAAAATTTTGGTAAACAATAAACTCTTCCATTCTTTCTCATTGAAGCAGAAATGGTAACATGGATGAATGGATTTGGCAAAATAGGAAGAAAGAATCGAAAAGCAGCGGGCATCTTAATAACATGGTTTATTGAATAGAATAAGATAATAACAACATGAGTGTGAATTATATTTCTATTTGATTAAGGCTTCTCTAAGGAGGCTTTAAACTCAATAACCAAGGCTTCCACACTTAAGACAGTGAAGTAATGTGTGAGTATATATTCTCCCAACGCCGTATCTTTGGGAAATTTTCTGGAATCTACGACGAAGTTCTCAAGCGCAAATGTGCCCTGAAACAGAAAACAGTGAACAGTAACAACGACATTTGAATGCATTAAACCTCTAACACTCATCCTCTTTACGGGATCTACTGAAAGGAGCTCAGACTATTTTCAACGATTTTGAAATCAAAATATTAATACCGTGTTTACGCGAATAATCCCCCCATAGTTTCTTTAAAATTTGAGGCACGAAATTGGGGTGCGGATTTTATTTGAATCAATGTTGGTATTTAATATTTTTCAAAATGAGCCTTGCTAAAGTTAGAGTGCGGGGATAATTTGGTGGCGGGTATTATTCGCGTATATATGGTATATCGTGAAAACAAATTTTACTACTTGAAATTTCTTTCTTACTGTAGCTCCTTTTACTAAAGCCATCCATTCATCCGGCACAAAAACACAAGAAACAGCCCTGTTCTTTTATCAATCAACATAAAATTCTCGACTTCAGTTTAACTTCACCCTTATAAGTTTCATATGACTCGCAACTATTTCTATTCTCCTTTTGTATTTCCCTTTCCCAGCACTTCTTTTACGTTTTCTGTAATTAACCACGTTAAAATCAACATTTCCATCGGTAATAATATCATCTGACCAAGCCATTTCCGTTTTGATAGTAAACAATCAGGATAGCCATCACAATCCCACAAACTATTATGCGAACCCCGTACAAAGAGAAAATGCATTTGTACCAAGAATACAGGCAGCTTTCCAGGTCGTTCCCGAAACACCACACGTCTTGAACTGTGCATCGAAGTAGGAGGGGGCATATTGAACATCTACTGTAATCTAACTATTGGGTGTATTGTTTCCTTCGTTCAGTATTTTATTCAATTTACAACGATGATAGTGGAGGAATACACAAAGGTAGGGCAGCAGCGTTGCCGTTTCGAGCATGTTAAGTAATAAAGCACGTTACTGCGACCAACAGACGAATGGAGAAACGATCTGGTGCATTCCTTGACTGACAAGTTTGTCTTAATTGCAGCATGTTCTTGTACTGTGTGTAATAAACGAACCTGTGGATCTTGCGTCTAAGAGACGAGGACAATCCTGTGCGAGTCGAATAAGGAACCTTGTGCATAAGCACCGTGCATTATCACTGTCTCCACCATACACCCCACTTCCCCTCCCTCCCCTTCTCTTCCCTGAAACTGACAACATACAACACTTGAATGTTCTAATTTTGGTCTCATACTCGGGAATGGACGTATTTACTTACCTCTTTAAGGATAGGTGGACGACATTGTGGGGGAAATTGACGTAGAAATACATATGATTTCAACTAGAATATCTCACTCCATTTCTGAAATATAACTTCTAAATCCTCAGAACAGGTATACTTGTACTTCTTCTTAACTGTTAGCACCCTAGAAGTTTGAAATATTACTAGAAAATAATGATATTCTACATTTTAATATGGTCCAATTTACCTTTTAGTATGCATCCCGAATTTCAGGTACATTTTCCTAGGTAACGGCTGTACTTCAGGAAGTAAAATTTCAGAATCTTGCTTAATAGGATTGGTGTGTAATAACTAGAGTCCGGATTATTAGGTGCTGATAGGTTAGAATGCAAAGTTACTTAAGCCAGGAACAAGTATACCCTACACTGTACAACGGTTATGCTATGAGATTTGCATAGATATTAGGGGTACGGCCTATAGAACTCCTTGAATTTATGGTACGTTATGGTACAACGGGTTGCATAACACTTCCTACAAACCGAATTACTTTGCATTCTAACCTATTACCACCTACAAGTCCGAGCTACAGTGATAACAGACTTCGGTTGGAACAAAAGTTACGCTTATTTTTATTTTCAGACACTTTAAATTTCTGATCGTGAAAATGAAAAAAAATTCAAAAATAAGGAAAACCTTTGTTGTTAGTCTCTCTTACAGATGACAGTACACATTAATAGAATGTTGTATTTCAGCTCTGTATATTTAATACTTCCTAAATAAAGTGTACCTGAATTTGGGATGAATACTACAACTTATATTACACTATATTATAAAATATTGAATTACTCTGTTTCGTAGTAAAATTAAAATCTTTCAGGATGCTAACAGTTAAGGAAAAGTACACATTTACCTGTTCTGAGAGTTTTTAATTTATATTTCAAAAATGAAGTAAAATATTCTAGTTCAAATCTTACCTATATTTATGTCACTTTCCTCTATTATGTCGTCTACCGCCCCTGAAATGACGTTATACTCCTAAGTGTAAAACCAAGTGTCCTATATCGGTCGGTTATCACCTTATGTAGATAAGGTGCTAGAGTTATGTCTCTATCAAATAATATTCCAAGATACTTCACTTAATGTACCTCTTCATAATAATAGTAATTTTACTTACCGGTCCGAATGGACATGAATATGTCGTGTTTATGTAATGAAAGAACATGTCGACATAGTCGCTAATAGACTTGATGTATACATCCAAAGGCTTGGGTCCATTATGGAATCCATTCACCCACACCCCAGCATTCTTCACTTTAGTGTTCATTGTCACCTAAAGAAAACGATGCAAATAAGTACACCGATTCATTCATTTATCATTAGCATTTAATTTCTGCTCGAACATCATTATCACCCTATAAAGGCAATGCCTTGTCGCTATAGTCATATCTAACGACCTTCTGCTACCCTCTTCATCTTGCTATATGAACAAATAAGTTTTATTAGAAGTCGTTTCGACCAGTTCTACCAACTGGAAGGCTTTCTTATTTCGTATGATAATATCGGCCTTCACGCAGGAAGGTAAATATACGTAAAATTTAATAAGCTAATTGTACCATGGTCGACTACAAATCTTAAATAATTTGATGTTTGGTCTGCAACTGTGGCCCACATTCTCAAATACCTTTCTATGTTTGTCAAATTTATCCTCTCGTCGTCAAATTGCAAACGAAACATTCTCCAGAACTTTACAATAATCATAATAATAATACTCACAAGCGATATAGCAACAGCTATGAAAAAGACTGAAGAACTCTAGATGATAACAAAGAAAAGAAGGCTGGGCTTTAAATTTATTTTGAGAAGACTGCGTTAATGACTAACATTGATGATGATGATGATGATAATGGTGATGATGATGTTTGCTGTATAAAGGGGACTAACATATAGGTAATCGGACCTATATTAAAGCGACCCCTCAGTTGTTGAATTTAGAAGATGAAAACATAAGGAGAGTTAAGAGATTTAACTATTTGGGAGAAATATTGCAAGGGAATGGGTTGGGAAACAAAGCCATTTTGGAGCCGGCAAGAAAAGTAGAAATAACATTGGAACTGACAAGGAATATGTACAACAAAAATGTTCTTGCATGCAGCGGAAACACTTGACATGATTGGAAAAGTTGGACCTGAAGGTATCAGGAAGAGAGAAAGAAAAATGCTAAGAAAAGTTTTGGGCACAAATGTAAAAAATGGATAGAGGAGACTCAAATCTAGCTAAGATTTTTTTTTTGCTAGTTGCTTTACGTCGTACCGACAGAGATGGGTCTTATGGCGGCGATAGCAGAGAATTTTATCAAGGTACAGGAGGAATGGGCGAAGTGATGAGGAAAATAATGGTACACTATCTTGGTAATGGTGGGAAATAACAGACTGACGAAGAGAATCTTTGAACACTTCAGGAAGAGAAAGACCGAGCTGAAATGGTTCGGGAAGTGATGTTGGATTTGAGTGGATTCCGGAAGATGATGTAATGGACAGAAATCGATTAATACAGTTCTTCAAAAGTTTCTGCGGCTTCCAGGAGTCTGGGAAAACACTAGTGAGAAAATAGGGATCCTACACAGAAAAGCAGAATAAGGAAATATGAGAAAGGATGAAAAGATACCGGTAGACAGTTAAGGCAGAGAATGGTAAAAATACTGCACAGATTGTGAAACTTAGAAGGAGAAATGACACTGACAGTGACATTAAAAGTAAATTTAATGGTTATATGGGGTGCAGGAGAAAGGAAATACTTCTTCGAGTGGGGACGAGATATAGAGTTTTCCGTATAAAACCTTACCGTTCACCCGCAGCTGAGCAAAGGCCGGCTAGATGCCTGGCTTCCCCCACACACATGGATCATCTGGCTGTCAGGCTCGCTTCCTATCATTTATTAAATATAAAACTTCAATAAGAAACATTACAGTGGTTTCAACGAGTAAAAATCTTCCTCAAAGCCACACAACGTTGCTATTTAAAGAGTCGCACATTCTTTAGGGGCATACTCTTTAAAACACCTAATGTAATTTTTTTCTACTAAACTTACTCGTAATTCAAAACCAGCTGGTCCACACCACGTGCGAATTATTGCGAGTAGTTTCTGTCATAAGTAACTGAAGGTTAAATCGACGCTCAACTTGTGCTCTTTACAGACGAAGCGTGGTTCCAATAACAGGACGTATCAACAACCACAATACACGCGTTTAGTGTCCCAGAAATCCACATTCAATAGAGAAACTTCTTCTTTATGATAGGAAAATCAGAGTTCGGTTTGCGATTAGAAGGGAGCGCATTCATAAGCATTAGTAACTTACATTTCAACGAGTAGAAAGCTTCCTCAAGGACAAACAACGCCCCTGTTTAAAGAGTTGCATATACGAAGGGCGTTATATATTTTTTTACACTTTTATTTTTTCCACCCAAATGAAGTACATTACACATCAGTTGTTACTTCCACCTTCTCAACATAACCTCCTTGTAACTGTTTGCACTTTTTCCATCGATGTGTCAGTCTCTCCACACCTTCCTGGAACCATTCTTTCGCAGTGCTGCGTACCCATGCCTTGAAAGCTGTGTTCAGTTCTGCAAAATCCTACAAACGGCGACCACGCAGAGATTTCTTCATGTTCGCCATTCGCTTGCCAACTGATGGCACTGTTGGACTGCTGCTGTAATTGCGATGAACACCCTGTAGCAAGCATTAAATTAAATTAAATTAAAATTATTTGGTGGTGGACTGCCCCTATGCTTCCATTGCATCGATTGTTGTTTCGTTTGTTGCCATGTCCCATCACCAGTCACAAGCCTAGCCATGAAGTCAGCTGGATCTTGCAAAAGTTCTCTGCAAACGTCCACACGCCTCTGATTTTGGTCTGCAGACAAGAGTTTAGGCACCCACCAGGTTGACACCTTTCCCAACTGTAAGTGGTCGTGCACGATCCGCTGCAGGGTGTTTCGGCTAATTCCCGTGGTTGCGTAAATGTGATGCATTTGTTTCCTAGGATGGCCTGCTCGACTCGGGCAATGTTGACTGGTGTTGACACTGTCACATTCCTTCCATAACTGGTTCCCTTGTCCACCGATGTGCGCCCTGTTTTCCAAACTTCCATCATGTTCTAAACTGTTTTCCGGGACGGCGACTGTTCTCCACAAACTGCCACAAAGCGCCGATGAATTTCTGCAGGGTTTCTGCCTTCTCTCCATAGGAACCAAGTCGTATACCGCTGTCCCTGACGGTTGCATTCCATGTCGTCTGCTCCTACGCTAACAGTGTTGTTATGAAATGGCTATGATGAGTGCATGCGTTGGCCCCTGTGCGTGTGCTGCTACCAAACGGTGGAACAAGACAGTGGTTACACGTCACCACCTTCAAAAGTGAAATGTGATCCATTTCCGACGGTACGAAAAATATAGTGTAAAACAATATAGTGCGTCTCTCGTACATTAGGGGCATGCTCTTTAAAACCCCTATTTATTCAAATGTTTCCTATTGAACTTAGTCTTTGAAATCTAACCTATGGCTGACAGGAATAATCGGTCCGATTACGAGCATATCCTGAGTTCACCCAGACTTCGCTTCCGTACAGCAAAAATGTCATTCCCACCCCATTTTGCAATCACCTTTTAGAAGAAGAACAATCGCACTCTTCAGTTCTACAAGATTCTGCAACTGCTCATACAGCGTAGCAGTCCATAGATACAACTGCGGAAGTTTTTAGAGATAGAGTGCTCGTATATGGCCCTCTCTCTCTCCAGATCTGATTATTTGTGACAACGTGAACCAACTAAATCCGTGCGCTTGAGAAAAATATACAAACTGCCATAAGCAACATTACAGTAGTCGAGCAAAATCATGTAAGACGATATGTGTTTACCGGTACAATGCCTGTTTTGCTGTAGAAGAACGCCATTTCCAGCATTTGGTATGATGTAAGCGTTTATTTTAGTTTCTTGTACGGTATGTGCAGATTTTAGAAGTGAAGACACAGAACAGGCTGGCAGTGACGAGGAGGGTTGCAGCATTTTATACGAAAAATCCTGTAGCAGTAGTCAAAATACCACAAAAATGTCAGGAAATACTAGCAGTTGTAATCTCCAAACCTTTCGACATGAACGTTTTATTACTACTACTACATTTTCATTATAGACTGCTATGCCCTCTAGCTTCAATTCTGCAAACCTGTGTGCATTTTTTAAAGACTCACACAATCCTTTTTTTAACTAGAACATTGGCTTCGTTTAGTTATATACCTCTGATTCTTAAATCGTTATAAACTGAGTTTAACCATCATCATCATTACTATCTTGGTCAGTATTGAGGATGAGCAGTGGGTGAACTACTCGGGGTAGAGGGGAGGAATGGTATCGAGGGAAGAGGATAATGTTATCTGGAGAGATATGGGGTTATCGATATTCGACCTTGACAAAGACATTTCAAAAGAAGAAGTTTTGGGAGTGATACGTAAAATCAGGGGTAGGTCAGCGTGAGGATGCAATGGTATCAACAATAGGTTTTGGAAAGAAGTAAGCAAAATTGGGACGATGATAGAGGCCATAGTGAAATCATTTAACAAGATTTTTGATGGGAGCAAATACCCTAACGAATGGGAAACAGGAATTCTGTCCAATATACAAGAAGAAAGGTAACAAGACAACCCTAATAATTATAGGGTATATCTCTGTTTGATTCCCTAACTAAAATTTATACAGGAGTTTTAGCTAATAGATTAAGTGATTGGGCGGATAAGAAAGCGGTTTTGTCAGATTATCAATAGGGCTTTAGAAAAAGAAAAAGAACGGTAGACAATATAATGACAGTGAAGACGATTTTAGAGAAATACATGAGTATGAGGAGAGTCAAAGTGTTTGTGGCAGCAATTGATTTTGAAACGGCTTTTGATAAGTTAAATAGAAGGGCGTTAGTAGAAAAATTGGGTAGGTGGGGGGTTTCGGAGAAGATGATAGGTGCAGTGGAGGTGATATATAGGGATGTCAGGTGCTGCGTTAAACTGGAGGGAAACAGGTTGAGGAAGCCCTTAGAGTCCAAGATGAGTTTAAAACAAGGATGAAAATTATCCCCGATATTGTTTATTTTATTTATCATTGATATTTTATATGGACACGGCGGGAATGTATGGGCGGCACCGGTGCTTAATGGGTTGGAGATACCGGAATTGAATTTTGCAGACGATGTGATTTTGCTTACATTAACCGCAGGTGGGATGCAGAAAAATTTAAATGCAGTGTTAGAATATGCAAAGGAAAGTGCCTTGAAAATTAACGGGAGCAAATCTAAAGTGTTAATAATGCAGAAATATAAATGTAAAAAAAGAAATTATTTGGATGGTACAGGGAGAGAGGTTGGAACAAGTAAATAAGTTAGAATGTCTGGGAGTGATTTTAAACAGAAAAGGGACATGGGAGGATCAAATCAAAAGAGCGAGGAGTAAGGGGAAGGCAGCCTTAGCCTCAGTCAAAATTTTAGTGGCCATATTTCAGGGAATTAGCTATAAAGCCTTGAGATTAGTCTTAAGAACGGTAGTTTTCGGTAGGATAATGTATGGGGCGGAAATATGGTGGCTAGAGGAAAATTTTTTTTTTTTTTTTTTTTTTGCTATTTGCTTTACGTCGCACCGACACAGATGTCTTACGGCGACGATGGGATGGGAAAGGCTTAGAAAGTGGAAGGAAGCGGCCGTGGCCTTAATTAAGGTACAGCCCCGGCATTTGCCTGGTGTGAAAATGGGAAACCACGGAAAACCATCTTCAGGGCTGCCGACAGTGGGGCGCGAACGCTAGAGGAAAAGAAAGTATACTTAAGACAAGGTGATGGCTTATCTCCACCCCTTTTCAACTGCATCTCGGAAAAAGCTGTCAGAATTTGGAACGAAAAACTGAAGCACCATAATATATTACCACTTATGCTGGGGAGAAGGAACAAAGGTGTTACAATAAATTGCCTAGCATTTGCAGATGATTTTTCCATATTCTCTGAAAGCCTGACTAATGCAGCAATACAAGTACATCTTCTGGAAGAGAGAGCCAACCTGGCAGGCTTAAGAATTTCGGCAAAGAAAACAAAATTCATGATGAATATAAAAAAATGCTCCAAAATTGCTAGAAACAGATCTTGGTTCAATCGAAAGGGTGAAGCAATTCAAATATTTGGCGGAAACAATCCAAGAAAACGGTTTGAAAAATCTTGTATGGAGGCAAAGGTACACAAAATGGAAAGAGCATATGTGAAACAAAAAATACATAAAACAAAAAAATATGTATTTACAAATCTTAAAATAAAGCACTAAAACACAGCTGTGGAAACAATACTTATATGCCAGCGAATGCTTAGTACTCAATTATAAACTTGAAAGATTGAAAGTACTAGAAAGAAGAATTATAAGAAAAATATTGGGCCTTTTATAAACGACAGAATTTTGGAAATTAAGAAGTAATAACGAAATTTATCAGAACATAGAAAACATATCTATAACAGTACAAAAGGGGTAACTGATATTTTTGGACATATTTGCAGAATGGGCGACAATAGACTAAACAAAAATATCCTCACGTATCTTTGGAAGAAAAAGTCAACAACCACCTGTATGCATGATCAAAAATGACTTGGAAAGACACAACATTAAAGAAGAAAAAGTAATGAAAAGATAAATTTTTAGGAAGAAAGTTTTAAAGATGGAAGGTTTCCAAGGGAGGGAGGCAAATAAAACCGCCACAAAGTGGTCTGAGGAAAGAAAAAGGAAATATAGTGAAACAATGAAAGAATATTGGAAAAGGAAGCAAAACCAACAAAGATTTAAGAATTGAAATTGGAACGTGGTCCCTAGTAGGTCCTAACGAATAATAACAATAATAATAATAATAATAATAATAATAATAATAATAATAATAATAATAATAATAATAATACGAGGATTGGGGCAAAAGTCATGGCAAATATTTTTTCTTGTAGATATGTGAACGGATCACAAAGGGATATGTGTCGTGTGGAAGTTCTGCAGGCGTGAGGTTGTCTCTTTTCTTTTGGACTTCATTAACAATGAAATGTCTAATTCGGAACAACATTTCCATGTGTTTTCAGACTCTTGACCTGGACAAAATCTTAACCACACGGTCATACGATTTTTCTTAGCTTTGGTGACTATGGGCAGATTTCAGACAATTAATCAGTATTTTCCTCAAAGAGGACACTCTTATTTATCCAATGACAGGCATTTTGCTGGAATAAAAAGAGTGGTAAGGAAAAATGACAAGAATTTACGTTCCCAAAGATTATACAGAGATGATTGTACAGTGCACAAGTCAAAGAAAGTTTACAGTTAAAATGGTTGAATCCAAAGATATTATTGACTTCAAATATTGGTGGCCTTCATTTTTTTTTTAATAAAATGCCTATCTGTGGAATCAATGAATCGCAGACTTCCACGAGACCAAAAATAATCGTTCCAGATATCGTTCTTCAGTCACTTCACATACTCAAGTGAAATGAAGAATACTGTTCAAGCTCGAGATTTCATTGACGGTCTAGTGGTACATACGTTCAATCTAGGTATCATGAATTCAATGAGTGTCATAACGTTCCCTACAAAGTTAGCATATCCAGGAGAAAGACTGCCTATTCAGGAGAAGAAAATACAGGATATAAGGAAAACAATGCAGTATATTCCAGAAGAGCATCTTGATTTCTACAATGAGATTATTAATTGGCCAGTTACCAAAGATAATGTGTTCGGTGATGACTAGAATGAATACTGACCAAACACTTTTGTAAAAGAGCGAAAATAAAGATATTTTGTAATAAATTAATTTTTGCCGCCCATTTTTTTGGTAAAACAGCACATGTCAAGGGAATATAATTTCCGACAAACGTAAACTAATGCAATATTAATTCTTTTTTTCAATAAAAACATAGATTTAAATGTCCTCTACCTATAAAACATAGCGTTTTTACAACGTGTATATTGTTTACCGTTCTTGTACGTTTTAGGTGGATATCTCCAAACTAAGATTTAATGACATGTGCTGTTTCAGAAAAAAAAACGATTCGTATGCAGAACAACATATGGCTCTGTGATAGCTGGTAGTAGCGCAGCGAGGGCTGTGAAATCAGTCAGTTGGTAATTGTCGTGCGAGATGGAAGTAACCCGTGTTGAGCAGCGCGCTTACATCAAAATAGCCGTTCTCCGAGGGAGAAAAGCGATGGAATATCACAGTGAATTAGTGGAACCCTTGGGAATAATGCCCTACTATACCGTACAGTAGCACGGTTTCAGCAAGGACGTGTGTCAACCTGTGATGAGCAACGTTCGGGGCGACCTGTCAGTGTGCGGACCGAGTAGCACGTGCCGTCATCGAGCAGCTCCTGGATGAAGAGAGACGATGGACGCTACTGGAGTTAGAGAGGGCAAGTGGCATCGAGGAACGCACCGTCCACAGAATATTGGGTAATGAGCTGTAACTGCGCAAAAGCGCATCGCGGTGGGTACCGCATGCACTGACGGTTGTTCAAAGTGGGTCCGCTATGCAATATGCTCCGACCACCTTGCACGCTGGCAACAGGACGGTGATCAATTCTTGTCTTGAATAATCGCCATCGATGAATTTTGGGCCAGGGCATATGAACCAGAACTGAAACGTCAGTCCGCGCATTGGCGACATGCTGGATCACCAAGGAGGCAGAAGGTCCGTCAGAATCCTTCCCCAGTCAAATTTATGGTGATCGTCGCGTATGACGTCAGGGGTGTCATTGTTTGCCACTTTGTTCCACATGGCAGAACAGTGACCGCACTGTACTACAGGAACTTCCTGGTGCGACAGGTACGACGTGGCGTTCGGGAGAAACGTCCGGATCTTGTGGACAGTGCAATAATCCTGCACGACAATGCAAAACCACATAAAGCAGAGTGCGTAGGGCAGCTACTGCGTCGTTGGGGATGGGAAGAATTGGAGCACCCACCGTACCCTCCCAACATTTCGCCCTGTGACTTTGATCTCATTCGAAAGATTAAGGAACCATTACGTGGTAGGCGGTTTGCAACACGAGAGGACATTGCTAATGCTGTGCGCCAACAGGTGACCCGATTCACTCACGGTTCGGCAAATGCGGAGGAAAATGTTATTTCGCGCCTCCCACATCGTTGGCAGCGTGTGGTGTCAGTAGCAGGGGACTACTTTGAAGGTCTTTAGGCCCAGGTTTATCATGTCAACATTATGTGTACTGTGTTGTCATTCTTTTGCACCGGGAAGGCCATATTGCCTTGTATACTACCGTAATAAATTAGTGTGTTACGATATTTCACTGCTATTCATTGTCCACACATGTAGTTAACACCTTGTCCTTTCGTCTGTATATGTCACATTTTCCAACCGGACTGGTAACTTCAAGAAAAATATAGTGTCATGACTTTTGCCCTAACCCTCGTAATAATAATAATAATAATAATAATAATAATAATAATAATAATAATAATAATAATAATAATAATAATAATAATAATAATAATAACTTACGGATGCTGTACATGGAATGGCACGAGTTAGCTCAACAATTGCGTTCATCTTCTTTTTTCCATCAGACTTATCCCGGCGCATTTGAGTTGATGCTGAACCGTACGTTGGATGTACCGTGATCTTCCCTCCTGTCAAGAAAGCTTCGAACTGCGGGGACAAGACAAACGTATTTTATTAATTCAGGGCAGCTTCGCATTTCTTTTCGTCATGAAATATAACACTTTCATTATCCACATTTAGATGATGAAGTGACAATCTAATTAAGGACTCATAAATAGAGCCTTGTGAAATAGTCGTTCATGCACTATCAATAACCTCTGGAAGGCCTGTCAGGAGGAATGGGATAAGATAGACAAGCCAGCTCTGCGAAAAAGTCTGATGCAATGCAAATTACTTTGTCGGGCTATAGCTAGAAGTGCAGGCTTTCCAATTTATCATGATCGTTGATGGAGACATGGATTTTCATAAGCTAATTACCTTTCAAACATCGTCCCTAGAGATCCCGGACGACTTTCTGTATTACACATAATCTTTCTGAGAACAGCGAGACAGGAATTGCAGAAGCATTGAAAATGAGAAGATTTCAAATTAAACAGATTTGCTTCAACCGGCTCACGAGACACGACTTCCTTTACCTACGAAGGTGCTACCCTCATTACTATGGAAAGGAATTTTAGTCCGTAGGAGGTTAGAATTCAAACGTATTTAACCAAGGCGCAAGTGTATTCTAGCCCGCACAACAGTTCTCTATTGAGATTTGCATAACTATTAGCGATCTGAACTATTAGAACCCCTACAATTTATGCAACTCATGGACATAATAGTAGAGCGGCTAGATGATACTTGCGCCTTGTTCGATTACTTTTGTATCTCAGTTGTTAGTGCCTAAAATTCCTTTCCCTACGAGTCATTATCCCACGAATTTACCATCACGAGTACCTTCAGCTGCCGAAATCTGAAAATATCCAGGATACTTTGGAGGAAACCGTTGAGGAAGATCAATATCCACAGTAAATTTAAATCAGTTTCATTCTTTTTCTTTCCATTATCAATCAGCCTTTAATGTATATAGAAAGCTTTGGATTAAATAGTGTAATATATATATATATTTTAAAAGTTTACTAAAAACAAGTTTGACAAGTCCGTCCATCCGTTCTACTGCATCCATTTGTTTCATTTCTATTTTATTCCCTTCGGAATTACCTGCCGGTGAATCATGAGACTTTGATATGTCACTAAGTTCAGTCAACTTTGACTAATGCTAAAATCAAATCACTAAATGATCACTTCAATAATCGCAGGCGAATGCTTACCCTAGCCCGCAATACATTCTCTACTTAGCAGGTTGCTAAGCGACTAACACCTCATTAATATTGTGGTACGAGAAAAGTTGTTATGATCGCGGAGCTCCACTACACATCATCTCTTCCAGTGAGTCTATACTTTGATCGTAACCAAGAGGTCGATACGTGTTTACAGTGTTTACAGCTGGTTGTTTCTTTATCGGATTCCTAGAGCATGGCTAGTGTGGTGCCAATATCTACATAACGGTTGGCTTTAGGGATTTAACACATGGTTTTCTGTCCCTTAGGGCTTACTGAGTTATGTTCTTTGCGTCAAGGGACTTAAAATGAGCTTTGCCTCGTCCCTGTACGGCAAACTCGATATTTGGCCTGTTCTTTTTATAACTCCGCCCCCCCCCTCCCTGTCGCTCCCCCTCCTAATTGTTTTGAAGATTTAAAAGTAGCCTAAGTTATTTCTATATCGTCAGCTATCTGCCAGTGAAAGTCTCGTCAAAATCGGTCCAAAAGCTGGAACAAACAAACAAACAAACACAAACAGACAGATAAAAAATGTAACAATTGGTTTTTAGTTGTAAGCACCGTATATACTTTCACATGCACTTAGTAAAATGCTGTTATTTTGACTTTAAAAACAGACATTTCAGTTTTATTTATTTGTATAGATATGGTGATTTTCAACCTTAGTAATGTGAGTGCATGAAGCCATGTTTGATTGCTACCCGTCAAAGTAGAGTATACACTTGCTATAATCATAAAATAATACAACTCTCTACTAGATACTCTTTGATTCTCTGACCTTCACCAGCTTCTAAATATAACCAACAGATGGCAGAACGTTCCTAATAACTTACAGGCCGCTAAGGGAAAACAGAGATGGGAAGGTGTCAAGTCGACCAGACTTCTGTATGACCATTAACAAAGCGCAGGGATGAACTCCTGAAGAAGTGGGTGTCTACTTACCTGGCCAATTGTATGTTGCACTATCTTGGGCAAAGATCGTTTGAAAGTTTTAAGATCCAGATATGCCTGAATGGTAGAAACACGGGGAATATTGTATGTAATGAAATGTTTTAAACTATATTTCCGGTATTAAATATTCAGAAAACTATTGGAAAGGGCAGGCAAAACTATATAACTACGACAGGCGTATCAAGACGAGTTATCTGACCTGCGGAGAAGCACAGGTCCTCCAGTAAAATATTACAATCGTTGATTATGCGATTCAATGATTCATACTACGTTATAATTCCTTTTCTATTCGATAACTCCTCGCATCAAGAACGAATGTATCAAAATAAAAAGGGATGTATTTAAAGCATTATGCATGGACATTTGAATATAACACGTACAAATTTCAGATGCGTCCATAAAGGTGAACGTAGCGTGTGAATACAACAAGTGGGAGAGCACTGTTCGTTGGAGAAAGTGAAAATACGCCGAAATATTGTATTGTCTACTTCTGAGCGAGAAAGGAAACGGCTCAGTCACACATAACGTTTACTAAAATTTGAAATAGAAGTAAGGCTTTATAAATATATACATGAGACTTCAATACAATTTTTCTGAGATCATTGCTAATCAGGGTTTAGTGATTTTCTTGTAAATAGCGCATTCACCTAGTGATAGGATAATCGAATACAAAATAATAGATTATTCGATTACTTCATTTTATTCAATTATTCGATAATATTTTCCATTCGATTATTTTTCGATTATTCATTCGAAACTCCATTCGAATTAATGAGGCAATCGAATTGTGAATATTTTTCCATCCAATTATTATTTACATTATTGATTCGAAACTCCCAATCAATGAGACAATGGAACAATGAAATTTCCATTTGATTATTTTTTCGATTATTTAAATAAGCAGATGGAGGTTGTGCGAATATTAAAAGTATTCGATTATCCCATCACTTCTTTCACCCTTCTGGAAAAATACTTTTGATTTGTTCTATTTACTTATGGGCCTACGTAAGAAATATGTAATACTCACAGGCCATTCTCCATCATCACCATTATTTGCATCCTCTTTAGGAGGCGGAACTTTAGCTTGTAAGGCATAATCCAGAAATAGAGCCAGAAAAGTACAAGCAATAACGGAGATCTTCATACCGAAGAATGTATAGAATAACTGAAGTGCATCAGTCTTAGGCCACTAATATTTATAAAATATTACATGACTGACAGTCTATCAAGCACAGTTTTAATGTATAGAAATGTGCAGCCATGTGTAATATCTGATACATCGACTGACATATGCAGTGCGCAACAAACGTTGAGGAGATCCCTCTCATCCTGCATTCCCCGGAAACTTCATCATTGATTGCGAGATATTTTGCCCATAAATCCCTTGCCTACTATTCCGGTATCATCAAATGTATGACCTTTTCAATCTGTTCCCATTAAATTGTGAATGAGTTGTTGACATGCGAGAGAAATCAAGAACCGTGTATGCATTAGAAAACCGTTCAGGGAAATAAAACCTGTGAGGGTGAAATAAACTTCCTAATTTGACACCTTTTCTTCCATATTACCTTTCAGAATTGAGTCGAATACTGCAGGGACCTAAATGACGTGATCATCTATTTGCTGAAGTTGGTTTTTTAAATCCCGAAAGAACATAACTTGTATTCAAGGATGATTACGGGTTATTCATAGGTTTTTGGTTTGTTAATACGCTTCTTTAATATTGCTGTTGTTTGAGTCATCAGTCCATAGACTCGTTTGATGCAGCTCTCCATGTCACCCTATCGTGTGCTGAACTTTTCATTTCTAAGTAACTATTGCATCCTACATCTGCTCTAATCTGCTTGTCATATTCATACCTTGGGCTACCCCTACCGTTCTCACCACCTACACGTCCTTCAAAAAACCAACTGAACAAATTCTGGGTATCATAAGATGTGTCCTATCATCCTATCTCTTCTTCTCGTAAAATCTAGCCAAATCGATCTCATCTCCCCAATTCGATTCAGTATCTCTTCATTCGTGATTCGATCCATCCAACTCACCTTCAGCATTCTTCTGTAAAACCACATTTCAAAAGCTTCTATTCTCTTTCTTTATGAGCTAGTTGTCGTCCATCTTTCACTTCCATACAATGCTACACTCCAGACGAAATTCTTCAGAAACATCTTTCTAATGTCTATATCAATGTTTGAAGTGAGCAAATTTATTTTTTAAGAAAGCTCTTCCTTGATTGTGCTAGTCTACATTTTGTGTCCTCCTTACTTCTACCACCGTTAGTTGTTTTACTACCCAAGTAACAATATTCATCTACTTCCTTTAGATTTCATTTCAATCTAATATTTCCTGCAACGCCAGCCTTCGTTCGACTGCACTCCATTACCTTTGTTTTGGACTGTTTTATTTCCATCTTGTACTCCTTACCCAAGACTTCATCCATACCATTCAGCAGCTTCTCAAGATCTTCTGAATTCTCAGATAAAAAAAAAACAAAAAACAATATCATCAGGAAATCGCAAGGTCTTCATTTCCTCTCCTTGGATTGTGATTCCCTTTCCAAATTCTTCTTTCATTTCCTTTACTGCCTGTTCTATGTAGACACTGAACAAGAGGTTGGACAAACTGCAGCCTCACCTCACTCCTTTCTGGATTGCTGCTTCTTTTCAAATCTCTCTATTCTTATCACTGCAGACTGATTTTGTTTACAGATTGTAGATAATTTGTTCGTTCTTGGTATCTGATCCCAATCACCTACATAATCTTAAATACCTTGGTCCAATTAACAATATCGAATGATTTTTCTATATCTGCTAACACCATGCACATGAGATTGTCCTTCTAAATTCGATCCTCTAAGATCAGACGTAAATTCAGGATTGCTTCACGTGTTCCTACATTTCTTCTCAAGCCAAATTTATCTTCTCCAAACTCAGCTTCAAATTATTGTCTTTCCATTCTTCTCTAAATAATACGTGTTAAAAGTTTGCAGGCATGGGATGCTAAACTAATGGTGCGGTAGTTTTCACACCTGTCAGCACCGGCTTCCTTGCGAATAGGTATAACCACATTCTACCAATAAATGGATGGGACTTCTCCTGTCTCAAACATCTTATACATTAAATCGAATAACCTTGCCATGCTGGTTTCTCCCAAAGCAGTCAGTAATTCAGAGGGAATGTCATCAATTCCATGTGCCTTGTCCCTGTGTAGGTCTCTCTCTGCTCTGTCAAACTCTGACCTCAAAATCGGGTCTCCCATTTCATCAGCATCAACAGCCTCTTCTTGTTCCCGAACACTTTCATCTACCTTTTTACCTTGATAAAACTGTTGGATATGTTCCTTCTTTGTCTTCCTTCCCTAGAAGTGGACTTTCATCTGAACTCTTAATATTCATACCCCTAGATTTCCTTGCTCCAAAGGTTTCTTTGACTTTCCTGTATGCAGCATCTACCTTTCCTAGGACCATACAACATTCCACATCCTTGCACTTCTCCTTCAGCTATTCTTCTTTAGCTACCTTGAGCTTTCTGTTCACTTCATTCTTTAATCGCCTGTATTCTTTTCTGCCCTCTTCATTTCTAGCATTCTTGCATTTTCGTTGTTTATCAATCAGGTCCAGTATCTCCTGAGTTATCCACTGACTCTTAGTTGATCTTTTCTTCCTTCCTGATATTTCTTCAGCAGCACTACTGACTTCATTTTTCATGACTATCCACTCTTCCTCCATTGTGTTTCCTTCAGCCTTTTCCTTTAGTCCTTGCGCAACATGTTCCTTGCAACAATCCCTCACACTCTTATCTTTTTTAACTTGTCCAGATCCCATCTCCTTGCATTCCTTCATTTATTCAATTTTTTCAACTTCAGATGGCATTTCATGACCAACAAGTTGTGGTCAGAGTCCACGTCTGCTCCTGGGAAGTTTTGAAATCCAACGCCTGCTTTCTGAATCTCTGCCTAATCATAACGAAGTCTGTTTGATACCTTTCAGTGTCTCCAGGTCTCGTCCACGCATACAGCCGTCGTTTGTGGTGTCTGAACCACTTATTGGCAAGGACTAAATTATGATCAGTGTAGAATTCAACCAGCCGACTTCCTCTTTCGTTCTTTTATCCCAATCCGAATTCTCCTACTGTATTACTTTCTATTCCTTGGCCTACCACTACATGCCAGTCTCCCATCACAATTAGATTCTCGTCACCTTTTACATATTATATTGCATCTTCTATCTCTACATACAGTATTTCGATTTCCTCATCATCCGCTGAACTAGTAGGTATATAGACCTGCTCTACTGTGGTGGGCATTGGTTCGGTGTCTATCTTGATGGCACTAATTCTTCCACTATGCTGGTCGTAGTAGCCTACCCGCTGCCATATTTTCTTATTAATTATTAAGCCAACTCCTGCATTTCCCCTGTTTGATTTTGTGTTGATAAGTCGGTAGTCGCCTGACCGAAAATCCTTCTTTTTCTGCCAATGTACTTCACTTATACCAAATACATCTAACTTTAGTCTATCCATCTCTCTTTTCAGATTCTCTAACCTACCCACAACGATTCAAACTCCTAACGTTGCACGCTCCAACTCGCAGAATGACAGTATACAACTTCCTGATGATCGCCACCTCTCGGGTAGTCCCCACCCGAAGATCAGAATGGGGGACTAGTTTACCTCCGGAATAATTTATCCGAGATTCATACAGGGAAAGCTGCATGTCTTCGGGAGTTAGTTACGGCTGTAGTTTCCCTTTCCTTTCAGCCGTGTAGCAGTATCAACACAGCTAAGCCATGTCGAGTATTATTACAAGGCCATATCAGTCAATTACCCAGACTGCCGCCCTTGCAACTTCCGAAAGGCTGCTACTCCCTCCCCCCACCTTTCGATGAACCATTCCTTAGTCTGGTCTCTAAACAGATACCCATCCGATATGGTTGCACCTGCGGCTCGGCTATCTGCTTCATTGGGACACGCAAGCCTCCCCGCCGTGGCAAGGCACATGGTTCGTTTAATATAGGTTTTATTTATGCATTTGTTTCTTATTTGTTTGTTTACTTGGATATGGTGTGATCGCTACTTTAGTTAACATTCATGAAATAAAATTGTATTTGCATTTTTCAGCTACGTTTTCGAGTGTGGCTCCCCATAAGATACGGGTATCGAAAGGTGTTACTTAATTTATTTTGAAATCTATATGCTTTAACCTAATGCAGTATACTGGCATAATATAGGGCGCTTTGTAAAACCAATTGAAGACATGCTCGCAAAAATGGCCTAAGTCACAAATTTTTTTTAAAAAATGTTGATCAACAGGAATAGTAACTATTCTTGCATGCGCTAATATCAGCATGGATAATTTAGAGGAAACACAGTGGGTGGAAACTTTATTGTTTAACTCGAGAGCCGTTGCCAGAACGCAAAAATGGGCTAAGCGCTATAGAGCAGAAATTAAAGAATTGTACGAAACAGTACAGGCTTAGCACCAACAATGTGGTGAACTGATGATTGAAACAACAGTCTCTGATTCGAAGCAAGAGATATTATTAAGTAAGATTACATGTTGTAAAATCAGTAAAGTCTATCTATTTAGGTTACTTTTCAAGTACCCTTCAGTAGAAGAGTATGACTCTGTAGATCTCATAAAGAAAGTACATGGTTGATCATCATTCGGTATTGAACACCTACCATGTAAGTACGACAGACGTTTACTTCCAGCCAAAGTCATGGATAATTAGACATACTAGATTACACAGCCCCCTTTGTATCATGCATACTACATAAATCTTGCTTCCAATGCATGTAGACCCGTGCAAGGAAAAGAAAATCCGCTGTTTGATATTCCTGATTATGATTACGTTATGGTACAGGATGAAGTATCTGTAGGCCAACCTGATTATTGCATTGTTGATAAAGTATGTCTTATTTGTTTGTATCAGCAATTTCCATATGCATATTTTATAATGTATTGTCAGAATTATGCGTACTTCCTTTCCATTTCTTACAAATTCAGGTAGGTATGTTATAAAACTAACACATGTACATCGAGTATACAACTTCCCTTAAGTCCATTGAGGTACTGCATCACTAGTATGAAATAAAAGGATTTAAAATTTCTATAAAAAGATTCTCCTGAACGTATACTTTGATGAACAATACACCAGATAAACTTATTACAGTATATGTACTGTTCCATTTACAAAACTTCAATAATCTCCTTTCAAGCAAAGTGAGCGTTAGACTGTTTTTGCGAGCATGTCTTCAGTTGTAAATTGAGATCCAGAGTTCGAGACCGGTGTTATGTAAATGTGTTCTAGAGACTCGCATTTTTTCCACAAAGTGTAAATTTATGACACCAACAGGTCAGACGTTCTCGACTGTTTTATTTTTTCTTTGCTATTTGCTTTACGTCACACCGAGGCAAATAGGTATTACGGCGACGATGGGGCAGGAAAGGCCTAGGAATGGGAAGGAAGTGGCCGTGACCTTAATTAAGGTACAACCCCAGCATTTGCCTGGTGTGAAAATGGGAAACCACGGAAAAAACCATCTTCAGGGCTGGCGACAGTGGGATTCGAACCCACTATCTCCCGGATGCGAGCTCACAGCTCTGCACCCCTAACCGCACGGCCACCTCGCCCGGTGACTGTTTCAATCGAGATGGGAATTCTCCTTACCAATGTTGTCAAAAAACGCTCCATTTTTGTAAATTGCTGAGATTCTAAGCTCTTTTGGAGAAGCATTCGTTTGTAAAAGTGTCATTTAAATCCAATCGTAGGAAAAGAAATAAAATGTCATTGATTTTTTTAGCAGTACTTGAACTACGGTTTATGCTTTGTCCAGCCATTTGCAACAGATAAATATCGCACATATATAACGGTAACCGAATATTACAAATACTGCCTGTGTTTTCTACAGATGTGTGCCTCTCAGTTTGGCAATACGCTGTCCAAGTTGCATGAATGACCTCCATAACATTTTTTTAAATTCATCACTGAGTCATTGTGTTTTCCAGTGCACTGTCCTTCAAAATAATATTTATTTATTTCCTATCTCTTAGCAACATTTAATAGCTGATTGCATGCAACTCAAACTAGCGGAAGCAGATGAAAATAGAAACCTGGAAATTGTTTCATGACTACCGTTTAGGAACATTAAAAGCTTTTTCCGGAATGAGTTGTTTATTATTATTATTATTATTATTATTATTATTATTATTGAATATCGAGTACAGCATGGAGCCCTATTTCACAAGAGTACATTAGGACTGTAGTTTATAATCTTAAAACATATTAAAAAGAAAGATTTAGAGTTCAATTTGCTAATGATGTGCTGAATGAATGTCAAGAATTGCTTATAACACAAGGCTTCTTGAAAATATCACGCAATGGTTGTAACTGTTCGACCCTAAGCTTCTCACTAGAGGAGACGAAAGTTAATACCTTGGGGCACATGAATATCAAATAAACTATATGTGGCTTGCCCGCAAATTGCCACGCAAATAGAAACAATTAACATTCCATGGTTTCCCATTTCTCTATGTGATGTACGGGCGCCAGCGTTACATTTTAAAATAAAACTGTAAAGCAAAATTTATATTTACTAGCATAGAGACTTATACTTAAATCACAGGGGTAGGATTTTAAATAATTAACCATTAAGTATCGCTTAAGAAAGAAAATTAACGCAATATAAAATACAAATGAATTTATTATACAAAAATAATGAGATGAATCGGAAAAGTTCCTTAAAGCGTGGAGGGATTTAGAATTTACGTTACTCAAATTACTATTGCTTGCTTTATCTAATTGAAACTCACCAATTGCAGTTTCCGTTGAAGTCATCTGGTTTCCGTGGTTACTCGTTCTCTTCTTCTCGATGTAGAATTGACTCCATGGACATCCTTCGTTCTCTGATGTGGTACGGGCTATCTGGACTAGCACTCCCTAATTGCCTAGTCTTTAAATTAGACATTGGCCCTATAGGCCCTACTTGTAAAAACTGATCAGCGTTGATCGTATGAGGAGAAAATTCAGAGATATGAATTTTTCCATGTTAGTAGAAATCTCCATCCAACTGAGCTATACCATAGATACGGTACAGACGTGTACCAAATTCCATGGACTTGAACTAAACATATTTCTTCGTCCAGAAGATTTACTGAATATAACACAAGCCGTAAGCTTGTTTCGTCTCACGTAGATCCGATAACATGACCGCAGCTAAGTACTGTATTGAAGCGACAACACACTGTACAAGAATAACTATGTCTCGGAGAGACCACACACTGTCTCAAAATCAATAACGTCGTTCAAAGTAGATGTTCACAGTAGAAGTTGCGATGTGAGTTAGTATCCGTGACTGCGTGAATCGAGGAATGCTCCGCGCTACATAATATATCACCGGGCTCTCCCCATTCTTGATAATAGATCAATATCAATTATCTATATAACGAAGCATCTGATTCGTAGATCGCATTATCATCTCCCTCTCTTCTTTCTTCTTGACAAGTCCAGTAGGCGTGGCGATGATGTAGTCTGCAAGCCTAGCCTCGCACGCGGGTCGTTGTGTACTGCCTTGCTCATGAGTTTAACCCAATGACTCGTGTAATGTTCCCCCGCTATAAGAATAACCTTTTCCGTATACACAAGTATGAGATGAAATGGCAACAACTATGTCTCAACATATTGACCATATTTACAGTACATAATGAATTCCTATCCTACCTAATATAATAATTTAAATAATAAATGATGTTATAATTATATAATATGATTCCTTGTTTACAAATGATAGACGTACAATAAATATGTTATTACGAATAATTGCCGATGGCGGATAAACTTGATATCGAGTGATATCGCGTAAAATGATAGTATATTAAATTAGTCTGGCTGGAGAAGCCTGGACGGTTACATGGTTTAGAAAATATAAGATAACAACTGTTAAGGTGGTTCTCAAATATAAGTATTTCCATTTCAAACACGGGACAGGAGAAAATTAGATGATCCACTGTCTGAGCAGAACCACAAAAGCATAAATATCCATCCGTAATTTGGATTTTAAATCGCTCAAGGCAAGATTTAAATCTTCCATGTCCCGATAGAAATTGCGTTAGGACAAACTTAGGCACTAATACGTACTTTACTCTGAAGTCGATCTTTAACTTCGGGGAAGAATAGTTCTCTTTTAACAGATCCTTTCAAGCTAGAAGTCCAGCTATTGTTCCATTGATGTATAATATATTTCTTCATTTGTTGATTAACATAACACACTGGCGGTTCATAATATGTAATTCCGATGTTTGTTTCACAGGCTAATTTTGCTAAAGAATCTGCTCTTTCGTTTCCACCAAATCCTGTACGACCACGAATCCAATACATACATATGTGAGGACATTTTCAGCTTCTGTCCTTGTACTAGCGGCTATGGGATTCATATTGTTCTTCTTCGTATGGAGCTCAACGCAGCTTGAGAGTCACTGAGTATCTTCACATTCTAGTTGTTATTTTTACACCACAGTACTGCATTGTTTATGGCCCAGAGTTCAGCCAGAAAATCTGAGCAGCTATTTGAAAGCCTATACTGGGCTGAAAAAAATGTCAACACCATCCTGATAGACTACATAGGCATATCCAACTTTATGAATTCTATCAGTATGAAGTATGCGCGGGCCGTCTGTATAGATGATACAGTCATGGAAAAGTGAGCAATTGTTGCAAAGAAGTTTCTTGAAATAGCTAGGATGGCCAGACTGCATAAAATGACACTTTCTCTCTACAGTGGTGTTTAAAACTGGTAGAAATGGTGCTTTGTTTTTCTTACACAGATTCAGGTCAGCTATACCGATTCTAGTTAAAAATAATGGCTCAATTCCCGCAATTTCAAGAGCCGCTTCGGTAGATGTTGTACAGTAGGCCCGTGATATTCGAAGAACAAAACCCCTTTGAATCTGTAGTAGTTAAACCTGGGCCCATTTCCTTTCCAAAATACTTTGAAAAGCCGAAACGCAGTACAAAATTAGTGGAACATAGGCTGTGTAATAAATTAGTCATAGAACCTCCGAATTAAAACTCCAAGATGGTTTGCAAGCAATCGATAGGCCTTGATTTCAGTTCCAGTTTGTTCAGATGTGCCCCAAAAGTTAAGTGTTTGTCTAGTATGACACCCAAGTATTATAGCTGATCATCCAAACGTATATTGTGACAATTCATATTATTGTTTCGTTTTTCCAATTTCCTTCTTCTTGTTGTGAGCATAGCTCTGAAATAGAACGTCTAAGGCTGACTTAGCTCGGTTTCCCAAATCCTGTGCGCTATCAGCTTGAGTTAAAAGAAGAGTGTCATCAGCATAAGCTACGACCTTGCAACCAGTCGGAAGAGGCGAGTGTAGAAGCTCATCATGGATGATATTCCAAAAACCATGACTGCAGGCAGATCCTTTATTGATACTTTTTGAAGTGACTGCAGTTCCAATCTGAAGTTTTAGTTTCCGATTGCTGAAATAAGTTCTTAGTGCATTGTTCTTTCTTTAACTGAGAAAGACGTTTTGGCCACCATGCGTTATCAAAGGCGCCAGTTATATAAAGTGAAATCCGTAGCATAAATATACTTTCTTTCCAGAGAATACATCCTAAATCCATTCAACCACTGCCAGAGCAGCGATCTCAGTGCAGTTTTGTGGCATGAAGCCATATATTTTTTGAGCTTAGATGATGATAGTAATACATGTGGTACATAACACGATCAATCATCAACTTCTCCAAAATATTCCTTAGCACTGGAAGAAGGCAAATCGGTCGACAAGATTTAACAGTTAATTCTGTAAGGGGACTCTTTTTGGGAATTAATTTGACAATAGCTAGTTTCCATAAGGTAGTGAAAAAATTCAATGTTAGACATTATTGTTAATAGGGTTACAAATAGGAGCGGCAAGCAGAAATTAATATTTTTAATAGTGTTAGCAGATAGTCCATCCTAACCTGGCGCTTTCGTATCATCTTGTGATAGAATATACTCAACCTCTTCATAAGAGAAGTGCAAATCGTCAGCAGTGTCAGGAGGAAGTTGGGAGTGTCGGATTTTTTATTATGGACACTCGAGTTTAGGCTTTAATTACAAACGAACCAATAGGCCTATTGCAATGCGAGTTATACCAATATTTTCCTTGTTTAATTCTACATTAGCGTATATAAGACACATTGTTTTCGACTTTCATTAAATACTTTTTATTTGTGGTTGTAATAAATATTGCCCGGGTTTTTGGCTTCTTCTCTAGGAAGCGCTCACTTAGGAATATATACAAGGAAAACTACTTGTCTGATGGTAATGAAATTTTTATATGTTATAACCACATGTATTTGTAGTGTAATACTCAAGTTACAATTTTTTTCAATCATCCCGAAAAAAGTTCTTATCATTTTTCTAAAGCAACTCTTTCTCAGCCCAGGATAAACGTACAACAGCAAAGTTGGGCTTGTTTTGAAGCACTCAGTCATGGTTATCAGAAACTACAACAACTGTAACCGTACAGTTTGGTACCGAATTTATGAAGAGTAATATTGAAAGGAGGTTTTGTGTACGCCGGACCGTGTGATTAACAGCAGGCCGGGTGGGGAAATCGGGCGCAGTGTTGCCGCGTTCAGTAGTAATCACGCGCGCAACGAACACAGTACACTCGCCCCGGGCAGTTGTGGAACAGAATGCCCATGACCTTGGTTTATCCGCAAGCTATTTTCAGTTGTCCTATGTTCTGCATGTTGGCCACGTCACTTCAAGATGCCTCCAAGACCGCCGTTATCAGAGGGTGAACTTGCAATGATTTTGAGTGCTATTTGTTTCTTTCAATGTGAGGGGGAAAAAGTAGGGGACAAGAGGTTCCCTGTGTACAAGAAGGTGGCAGATTGTCTTGGATTATCGCTGTCGTCAGTGAAGAGAGTAGGAGCCGCTTCAAAGGAGAATGGTGGAAATACGTCATCCAGGTCAAGAAAGAAGCAGTGTGTGAGACCGGGGCGTCCGAAAATCCATCTAGATGATTTTACTTTGGGCACAATACGAAGAAATATGCACGATTTTTATATGAATAAGATATTTCCCACAATTAAAAGCCTCCGCATGAAACTGTTAGAAAATATGCCGGATTTTCCCGATATGTCAATTTCTACGCTTTTGAAAGTAGTTCGAAGCTTGGGATTCCGATTCAAAAAACTAAACAGGAAACCAGTGCTAATGGAACCTGTGACAGTTGCTGCATCCCGACACACCTACCTTAGACGAATTAGAGACTTAAGAGCACAGGGCTACAAGATCTTCTTTACAGACGAGACGTGGTGCGGACAGAACCATACTATGAAATATGGGTGGCAAGAAAACATGATTGAAGCTTTAGAAAACAACTTTGACAACTATAATCTGTACAGAGAGTACATTCAGCAAATTTATGGATGGCGTGGAGGGTTCAAAACACCGTCTGGGGCTGGGAAACGCATCATAATTTTACACATCGCAAGTGAAGAAGGATTTCTTGACGGTGCAGAACTTTGTTTTATTGGCAAGAAAGGCAGTGGTGATTACCACAATGAGATGAACTCGACTCATTATGAAGAATGGTTCACGAAAGTCCTGAGTTTATTGCCTCAAAAGTCGGCTGCCGTTATAAATCAAGCTCCATATCATACGATGGTCGATCCTTCATCTAAAAACCCGAACATGTCATGGCTGAAACCTGAAATTATATCCTGGATAACATCAAAGAATATTTCACGACCACCTGGAGTTGACGATTATAAAAAATTAACGAAATCAGAGCTGATTGTCCTTGCCAGGCCTTATTTTCAAACACCGGTAAAGAAGCTGGAACAACTGACTAAACGACTTCGACCAGATGTACAGCTTGTTTGGTTACCAGTGGCCCATTGCGAGCTTAATACAATCGAGCTCATTTGGGCTTACGTAAAAGGGAAAATAGCAAAAACAAATATGGCTAACACATTAGAAAATGGTAGAGGTATGGAAGCAATTAACGCTTTATGCCGAGAAGCCTTACGTACCGTCACCCCTGAACTCTGGAAACAATGCATTAAACACGCTAAGAAAACTGAAGACCACTACTGGGAAAAAGTTGGACTGTCTGAAAACGTCCCTTATTTCGAGCCAGTCATAATCAACATGAATGACAGCAGCACCGATTCATCGGAATACAGTGATTTTTCAGACGAAGAAAATTGATAGAATTAAATATTGTAAATATATGTAAATAATAATGCAAATAACTCTTGTAAAAATTGTACAGTGTGATATTTCTAAATAAGTCAACCATTTTTAGACCTGCCTTTGAAGGTCCAAAGCCCTCATGAGAAAAGGTGATGGGAAGTGGAATTTATAAGAGGAAATAAAATTAAAGGTTGAAAGTAAACGAAAAGCTGTGTTCGTTGCGCGCGTGATTACTACTGAACGCGGCAACACTGCGCCCGATTTCCCCACCCGGCCTGCTGTTAATCACACGGTTCGGCGTACACAAAACCTCCTTTCAATATTACTCTTCATAAATTCGGTACCAAACTGTACGGTTACAGTTGTTGTAGTTTCTGATAACCATGACTGAGTGATTCAAAACAAGCCCATGTTTGCTGTTGTACGTTTATCCTGGGCTGAGAAAGAGTTGCTTTAGAAAAATGATAAGAACTTTTTTCGGGGTGGTTGAAAAAAATTGCAACTGGAGTATTACACTACAAATACATGTGGTTATAACATATAAAAATTTCATTACCATCAGACAATTAGTTTTCCTTGTATATATTCCTAAGTGAGCGCTTCCTAGAGAAGAAGCCAAAATCCCGGGCAATATTTATTATAACCACAAATAAAAAATATTTAATGCACATCGAAAACAATGTGTCTTATATACGCTAATGTAGAATTAAACAAGGAAAACATCGGTATAACTCGCATTGCAATAGGCCTATTGGTTCGTTTGTAATTAAAGCCTAAACTCGAGTGTCCATAATAAAAAATCCGACAGTAGTAGCTCTTTGTGAGACAGAATCGGCGGTATCATCTGGGAAAAGTGCGTTGACTAAGACTTCAGCAGTATCATTGAACGATTTAGTAAATTAATTTTCAGTCTTGATTGTGCTAAGATTATTATTAAATTTTTCTGGTATTTTAGAGAGTTTGTAAATTAGACCCCGAGGATTACTATTTGTTGGAATAGAGAAAACTTTTCTTCCATATTTCTAGCTTCTTTTTAACATGAAGTTTGTTTGTCTGGCAAGTATATTTCAGCTAATCTCTCACGTAACAATGGGCAACGACTTCGTATGTGTCGTCGACGACAAGCTAGTAACCGTTTCCTCATTAGATCCAGCTTCTCATTCCACCAGAAATTTTTGTTAGGTTTCGGAGAGATTCTAGGTAAATTGTCTTCAGCAAGTTTCATTATAATGCCGATTAAAATGTTTACTACTTGATATAGTTCGTATGTTGTACTGCAGGATACTATGTCTTCCATTATTTTCTGTAGACTTCTTTTAGCCTATAGCTGGAAATGACTCCACTTAACATTTTTTGTTATGTAAATCCTTTTTACATAATTGGTGGAATTTACTGTTGATATATATACAGTAGGTTTGAGAGTTATTATTTTCAATGCATGATGGGAAAGCGTAGGTATATCACTAACTCTCCATTCAAATATAAATGGAAGAAGCTATTGATTACAGACACTAACGTCTAAATAACTCTTGGAATTCCTACGTGCATATGTTGGTTGTACACCATTATTGAGTATGATCAAATTGTTGGCACTGCAGAAATCGTAAAAATTCCTTCCTCGAGCATCTTCAACAAGACTGCCCCAGGAGTTGTGTTTAGAGTTGATGTCGCCAGAATATTTAGATCTGTGATATCACGAGTAGGGTCGAGATACACATTGCACAGGTAAAGTTCACATTGATTAAAAGTGGTACCAACGACGACTCTGTAAGCAAAGCACTACTGTGATAATAATATATATTTATCTGATTTTTATATGATAGCTGCACGAATTCATTCTCCAAGCGCATAATTTCTTGTAGTATAAATGTGAAAATCTAGTCCAAAACCTACCACGTTGTTCTTTCTAAGATTTGGTTCTTGTATATGTAAAATTGATCTTCCATTAAGATCGTAATTTAAAAGAAGTTCCTGCAGGGGCACAAAGGATTTATGCAAGTTTTCTTTATAAATGCACATATCATCCAAAATTAATATTCGATTTTACAATATCACAGATTTTCTTGTATACTGGACAGTCAGTTGAAGTAGCAGGATATTTTCGGGAAGGTGTCTCGCAATATTTCTTTGAATTTGTACTTTGCAATTTACGCATTCAATCCTCGTTTTCGTACATTCACTGATTTGTGAGCTTCTGAACACTCGAAGCAACACTGTTGTTTATCACAGCTAGAGGCGAAATGACCAAAACCAAGGCACTTGTAACAACAGATGACAGAAACATATTCACTGAAGTTACATCTCTTATAACCTACGTAGAGCTTCTCGCAGTTTCGCAGGGCACGGAAAATGTTGGCACTTACTTCTAGAACTGCAAATTGCGCACTGTCATCTCGGGCATGAAGCGCAATCTGATATCGTCATTAACTTCCTTGACGGCTTATTTTACCGCTGGATTCTGCTCTACAAAACAGTCTGTTAATTCGTTTCCTGGCAAACTAACCTCAGTGTCGTGAATGATCACCCTGTTTGCGAGGAATAATAACTTTCAGATGGGGATTTCTATGGCATTTACCATTGTTTTACACCCATCATCATTCCGTAATTCAGCAACTACACATTCATTTCCTGATTTCTTAATCCGATTCACACCTATCCGCATTTCCTTAGTGTTTGTCGTGGACTGTAGCAACTTTAAGGGCTGTTCAGAGTCTGTCACTTCGTTATGATTTTTAGGGCATATCAAAACTAAATGCTTAGTTGCGCTAACTACTGATTTCCTGGCAATTAAGGAATTGGAGTAACTGACATGCTGCTTACCGGCACTTGTATCAGCAGGGACTGCCATCTTCAGCAACTGTCCTTTCAAGGTACCTATTGCTCGTTTAATCACATTAACCAAAGATAGCACTTTCTCACACCAATTTTTATTCGAGCGTTTATCTGCTTTCAGAATGTTACATATAAAATTAATCTCATTTTCAGCAGAGAGGTACAACTCGTTAACATTCACAACCGGCATCTTGATTAAGGTCAGCCATATATAAACAAGTAGAAGAAAAACGATAGGATGAGGTGACTGTGGTGGTAACCTACTTGGTTTAAGGAATAGAAACCGCACGATTTTATTCGCCTCGGAAGAATGATTATCTAGAGATCATCAGTCAACTTGATAATGCATGCTGAAATGCATTCGAAACGTCGGCAGCCTGTACATAAGGTGCCTAGAACAACAACACTCTCCAAACCTGATCAAATTCTTAATAGTAGGTCTTCCTTACTTCTTCATTGCCGATACCCAAGCGACGTTGTCGCACCTGGTGGAAATGAATTCAAACTGTACGTGTTGAAAGGTCATTTGACCATATTGTAAAGTTGAGTTATAAACAACATTAGAATCCCGATGTTTAGGCACTAAGAGGTCAGAATGGAAACCAACTTACCTGGTAGGAACTGTAGTCTACCCGCTCTTCCGTAGTGTAGCGAGAGTGACATAAGTTTTAGGGGATGTGACAGGCCGGGACCCTACTGTTTATGCAAATCTCATAGCAGAACTGTTGTACAGGTAGAGTATACTTGTTATTTGATTTAGTAAGTTTGTATTGTAATCTATTGCAGCCTTAAACATTCAGGCTCTAATCTTCGTAAAATATCAAAGTCATTCTATTAAAACAGTGCTGATGGATGTACTATTATTATATATTTTTGTTGTAATTAATTTTTAATAACATTTTGAATAATTTATGACAAAAACCCACTACATCGAGGGATATGTTCGGTACATTGATGGATAACCAATGAAAACCCAATTTGGCAAAATATACTAGGTGTTTAAATTCTTGTACCTGGGGGAAATCATCCAACCTTCATGACTTAACCATGAAGCAAACAAAGAAATAACCTCTAAACTACAAAGAGCTCACTTGGAACAGAAATAATAAAATATCAATATCCCCAAATGCAAAATAAAGGTATTACAACACTGTAATCAAGACTGAAGAACTATATATATCTGAAACACTAATCATTGGGTGCAGGTATTTGATTAAACACGTAAGAAAGCAAGAAAAAATGTTATGGAAATTTTTTGGTCAAGGCTGCACAGGGGTAATCTGGATGATAAGGAAATCTCATGACTTATGCCAAAACTCAGAGAAAATCACAGACACTTTTTAGAAAAAGATGTTTGAAATTTCTCAGAATGAGTAATCAGAGATTGACCAAAAAATTCTGAATATTGCCCTATAGATGAAAGTAAAATATAATTGGCTGCTAGAAGTTTAGAAAAAATAGGTATTAGAGATGGCATTGTGTTAACAGATCTAAGTTAAGAAATTTCGTCGACAGGCACTACCACCAAGAAAATATGGTCAGAAAAGTCACAGAGAGGAGGTTTTGGCAGAAGATAAAGGGAACAACATCAACTAAATAAGTTCATTTGCGTTCCTTAGTTGGGTATAACGAATAAAAATAATAATTTTAATAGTGATAATAATGTATTGTAATAATCAGAATAACAGATTAACCTGAAGATAGACATATAAGTACAGTAACGCAGCGAATCTGGTATCACCGGCATTTTCGGTTTGGATGCAAGCACCGATTCGGAAGACGTAGATCCGTCATTCGAAACACATACCCAGTCCAGCTGATACCGAATGGTTACAATTATACTATGTAATAGTTATGTACTGACCGGGCGAGTTGGCCGTGCGTGTAGAGGCGCGCGGCTGTGAGCTTGCATCCGGGAGATCGTGGGTTCGAGCCCCACAGTCGGCAGCCCCGAAGATGGTTTTCCGTGGTTTCCCATTTTCACACCAGGCAAATGCTGGGGCTGTACCTTAATTAAGGCCACGGCCGCTTCCTTCCAACTCGTAGGCCTTTCCCATCCCATCGTCGCCATAAGACCTATCTGTGTAGGTGCGACGTAAAGCAAATAGCAAAAAAAAAAAAAAAAAGTTATGTACTGTATGTTAAAGCCAGGTGAAGTGATCTTTTGCGTTACCAGTGAGATGTTTTCGCCCGGAATTCCGAAAGGAGAAACGTAAACTTATCCCTTCAGTGGCTGTTGTCTACAATATAGTATTTCTACTGTGCTGAATTGACTAATTTGAAATTTTTAATTAAATTAAAATAATTTCGAAATGGTCTCCACGCAAAAGAAGCCATACTTGACTCATGCAGTGACGTTTGTTTTGTTTTATTGTGAGTATACTGTTGAGAAATATATACGGGGAGTGGACATGTGGAAGTATGGTAATGTAATAAAACATCAACATTAATGTTATTTGAAGGCGGGAACACTCCACTAAGCTACCAGGGTGGTAAACTTGGGTTAACCCACACATTAATCAACATGGTGATGGCGGTAGATTACTTGAGGTTGAAATACAAAGACATCATTTTTGGTACAGATGGGGACGGTGCTGCAATTATGCGGAGAAACAATTCAACAAGGTTACTTTTGGTGTTCGATGATTCATAATCTCTCTTACTATACAGGATGACCCAAAAGTCCGTTAACATTTGACGAGGCAATACTTCACGGAATATTAGAGGCAGAAAGTTCATTCGTCAACAATACTTGTAGTCGAAGGTCGAGGATGTGAACAGCACTGTACAGCATATCCGTAGGTATTGTGAGAAATTGCCGTCGGATGTTGTATTTTTAGCATCCCTGGTGAGGTTGGATGATCGTGGTAGATTGCGACTTCAGTTCAGGTAACCCCACAATCAATAATCACACAGATTGAGATCGGGAGACCTGGAAGGCCAAGCACTTTATACCGTACACGAGACTCATGCGGCATCACTGACGTTTTGCTATCCAGCGCCATCTGTTGGCCTCTTTGTGCACTCGTTGCTTTTTTAAAAGTTGCTTTTCGTCGCACCGACACAGATAAGTCTTATGGCCGCGATGGGATAGCAAAGGGCTAGGAGTGGCCTTAATTAAGGCACAACCCCAGCATTTGCCTGGCGTGAAAATGGGAAACCACGGAAAACCATCTTCAGGGCTGCGTACACTGGGGCTTGAACCCACTATCTCCCGAATACTGGATACTGGTCGTACTTATGCGACTGTAGCTATCAACCTCGGTGTACTCTTTGTTAGTGACAATAAAACCCCATGTCATGTCAAGCACATGTGGTCATTTGTACCGGACGTGTTGCTGTCCAGCGTCATCTGTTGGTCATTTTGTGGTGTCAATAAAACCCCATGTCATGTCAACCATATGTGGGCATTTGTACCGGACGTGTTGCTGTCCAGCGCCATCTGTTGGTCATTTTGTGGTCTCAATAAAAACCCCATGTCATGACAATCATTTGTGTCAATTTTTACTTCTCTGCCTCCAATACTCTGTGAAGTATTGGCTCTTCAAATGGTTCCGGTCTCGGAAAATGGCTCAACTAATATGCAAAACTACTCTTTCGGCGCTTGTGATCTAAAAACTACAGTTTTTTCAAGAGATTTGAAAGCATTGATGGGGGATAATATCTTTGTGGTTTAAGAACATGACTGTACTCCTAGTAGCTAACGTGAAGAAGGTAGATATACCGACGAATATAAATTGATTGCTAAAAGAGACGACCCTCTTTCCTCATCATGATTCAGAACCGCTTGTTACTGACCCCAGGAATAATAATTACCGTATTTAAGAAACAGCCTGAAAATTGATTCGGATATGCTAATATTTAATTGGTTGTGCGAGTTAATGGCGGAAAATAACTTTGATTGTATAAGGATCGTAGTGCTCCTAATTTCCTCGCCAAAACTTCGCTTCCGTCTTCTGTGTGTGTGAGAGAGAAAGATCAGACATTAGCATAGAGGGCAGTGCGGGCTAAATTTGGCTGCCCCATTAGCTGTCACGATAAGCGGGGGAAGGGGACGGTTTACCTGACCAAGTACACTCACGTACTGGCACAAGAGGAGATCCTTTCATACTTCTTTCTAATTTCTTTATTTTCCATTCTTCTTCTCAATTAGTTCCCTTTCCTCCTTCGTTGCCTTCTTCTTGTCGTTATCTTCTTCTTCTAGTGTACATTGTATTCCGTTTCCTTGTACTCTTTTATTTTCTGGTGCAAATTCTTCTCACCCTCCTACTATTCTATTTTCCTTCCATTTCACCTTTTATTTTCAATCAATCAATACTGATCTGCATTTAGGGCAGTTGCCCAGGTGGCAGATTCCCTATCTGTTGTTTTCCTAGCCTTTTCTTAAATGATTTCAAAGAAATTGGAATTTATTGAAAATCTCCCTTTGTGAGTTATTCCGATCAATAACTCCCCTTCCTATAAATGAATATTTGCCCCAATTTGTCCTCTTGAATTCCAACTTTATCTTCATATTGTGATCTTTCCTACTTTTATAAACGCCACTCAAACTTATTCGTCTACTAATGTCATTCCACGCCATCTCTCCGCTGACAGCTCGGAACATACCACTTAGTCGAGCAGCTCGTCTTCTTTCTCCCAATTAAACTTTGCAACATTTTTGTAACGCTACACTTTTTAATTTTCCTTAAACTTTTAAAAATCACTTTCTTATTCCTGTTCCTTCGATTATACCTTTCCTTTTTACTCTCCTCCTTCATCTATTTACCTTCTACCTGTCCTATTCTTTCATTGGAGTTAATTTATTCCAACAATTCTATATCCTAGATCGCTTCCGTATAACCAGCGTTTTATTTTGCTAATTTTTATTCAATTTCGTTTTATTATCTTCTTTATTCCTGCCCCTTTGTATACACTTTTCCTTTTAACGCTCCACCTTATTCTAATTATTTTATTTTCCTCCTCGTGATTTTCTTCCATTACCTTCAATTTATCTGTTTTCTATTCTATCTCCCATATTTCGTCAATATCATATTTTGTTTTAATCACTTTCACTTTCATCTTCCCTTTAATTCTCTTTCATCTATTTATCCTCTTCTTTCACCTTCTTGTATTACAGTTAATGTATCTGTTTCAGGTCTTCACTTTTATTCTGTTCTTTACTTTTTTTTTTTGCATATTCATATCAGTTGATTTGTTCACTTTTCCATCCGTTTCATCTCTTTCCCTTCCTTCATCTGCCCGATATTTTTGTTCTTTTTTCTTTAACTCTTGTTCTTTGCTTTATTTTGCATCTTTAATTAATTCGTTCATAAACATTGTCCTGCTAAATTTACAACTTTTTGGAGATGATACGACAGAATTCGTTTACTCGTCTTTACTTATTCGCCTCGTGTCACTCCAATATCTGCACGCAATCTGCCTGAGCAACGACCTTCTTGGCATTCCAGGCTCTTCGTGAGCTGTTTTGCAAAGTGTTTGTTGCCGTTCGTATTGTTGTCATTGTCATTATTATTATTGTACCAGGAGCACACCTTCTACGGCTAGTTAAACTGCGCGCCTATTCTAAGGCTAGCTATGCCAACGGACTTGAACTTGTAAACTTCCAATTATTTTGCTGTCTACCCTTAGATGGCTAGACCATCGATTTGTAGTCATTTGATAGAGTAATGTTTAGTTGAAGTTTGTTAACCTGGTTCTGAGGATGTCAACACTTTAGATGGTTCCTCCTCTATTGTAATCAACTCATCAGATACTTGGAATTATGTTTTCTAGCCATTTAAAACCGAGTGTGTGTACAGGGATCCAGCCTATCAGTAAATAGTCCTGGAAGCTACCACTTCGAGTACTGTGAAGGTTGGGCACTTTAGGGCCTTATAGTCTCAATTGCTTCAGTTTTTGGGAGAGTGACTTGAACGAAGTGAGGCAGGGGCGAGGCCTCCGTGAGGAAGATCCAGCAGCACAACGTAACGGTAGAATATACCTAGACATGCGATACCTCCTGCAGATAACTTGAGGGGAAGATTTCAACCTCTTCTATTTTAATGTACAGTAATATTGTAAACTGGTGGTTTTCAATGTAGAAAGAAGAATTTGTAAGCTACGAAAAAGTTAAAGATGAGACACATGAAATTTTAGGTGTAAGGCTCATTTCTAAAGATAACAGGAAACTTGATATATTTGGAGTGTACAGATCGGGAAAGGGTAGCACTGACGCGGATTCGGAATTATTTGATAGGATAGTCATCCATGTGGGAAACGACATGGAAAGAAATGTGATTGTAGCGGGAGATCTGAATTTGCCAGATGTCAATTGGGAAGGAAATGCGAACGACAGGAAGCATTACCAACAAATGGCAAATAAGTTAATATGGGAAGGACACCTGATTCAGAAAGTGATGGAACCAACCAGAGGGAAAAATATCCTGGATGTGGTGCAGATAAAACCAGATGAGCTCTATAGGGAAACTGAAGTAATAGATGGTATTAGTGATCATGAAGCTGTTTTTGTGGTAGTTAAAAATAAATGTGATAGAAAGGAAGGTCTTAAAAGTAGGACTGTTAGGCAGTACCATATGGCTGATAAAGCAGGCATGAGGCAGTTTCTAAAAAGTAACTATGATCGGTGGAAAACGGTAAATAAAAATGTAAACAGACTCTGGGATGGGTTTAAAGAAATTGTTGAGGAATGCGAAAACAGGTTTGTACCTTTAAGGGTGGTAAGGAATGGTAAAGACCCACCTTATTATAATAGAGAAATAAAGAGACTAAGAAGGAGGTGCAGACTGGAAAGAAATAGAGTTAGAAATGGCTGTGGAAGTAAGGAGAAATTGAAGGAACTTACTAGAAAATTGAATCTAGCAAAGAAGGCAGCTAAGGATAACATGATGGCAAGCATAATTGGCAGTCATACGAATTTTAGTGAAAAATGGATGGATATGTATAGGTATTTTAAGGCAGAAACAGGTTCCAAGAAGGACATTCCAGGAATAATTAATGAACAACGGGAGTGTGTATGTGAGGATCTTCAAAAGGCAGAAGTATTCAGTCAGCAGTATGTAGAGATTGTTGGTTACAAGGATAATGTCGAGATAGAGGAGGAGACTAAGGCCAAAGAAGTAATAAAATTTACATATGATAACAATGACATTTACAATAAGATACTAAAGTTGAAAACTAGAAAAGCGGCTGGAATTGATCAGATTTCTGGGGATATACTAAAGACAGTGGGTTGGGATATAGTACCATATCTGAAGTACTTATTTGATTATTGTTTGGTCGGAGGAGCTATACCAGATGAATGGAGAGTTGCTATAGTAGCCCCAGTGTATAAAGGAAAGGGTGATAGACATAAAGCTGAAAATTACAGGCCAGTAAGTTTGACATGCATTGTATGTAAGCTTTGGGAAGGCATTCTTTCTGATTATATTAGACATGTTTGTGAAATTAATAACTGGTTCGATAGAAGGCAATTCGGTTTTAGGAAAGGTTATTCCACTGAAGCTCAACTTGTAGGATTCCAGCAAGATATAGCAGATATCTTGGATTCTGGAGGTCAAATGGACTGTATCGCGATTGACCTGTCTAAAGCATTTGATAGGGTGGATCATGGGAGACTACTGGCAAAAATTAGTGCAATTGGACTAGACAAAAGAGTGACTGAATGGGTTGCTATATTTTTAGAAAATAGATCTCAGAGAATTAGAGTAGGTGAAGCTTTATCTGACCCTGTAATAATTAAGTGGGGAATTCCTCAAGGCAGTATTATCGGACCTTTATGTTTTCTTATATATATAAGTGATATGAGTAAAGGAGTGGAATCGGAGGTAAGACTTTTTGCGGATGATGTTATTCTCTATAGAGTGATAAATAAGTTACACGATTGTGAGCAACTGCAACGTGACCTCGAAAATGTTGTGAGATGGACAGCAGGCAATGGTATGTTGATAAACGGGGTTAAAAGTCAGGTTGTGAGTTTCACAAATAGGAAAAGTCCTCTCACTTTTAATTACTGCGTTGATGGGGTGAAAGTTCCTTTTGGGGATCATTGTAAGTATCTAGGTGTTAATATAAGGAAAGATCTTCATTGGGGTAATCACATAAATGGGATTATAAATAAAGGGTAGAGATCTCTGCACATGGTTATGAGGGTGTTTAGGGGTTGTAGTAAGGATATAAAGGATTCCTTGGACAGCTCATCGCACGAACACATCAATCCTGAACCAACTTCAGATAAAAGTTCGTCTATCGTGTAAGGTCTCTCAACGAATTGTACGCTACTTTGGACATATAATGCGCCGAGATGGTAGTCTACAAAAGCTGATTGTTGAGGGCAAAGTCCAGGAAACCAGACAACGAGGACGAATACCAACGCGATGGATTGACATGGTGAACGGCCCCCTACAGTGTTCTCTCAGAGTAACCACATTGAAAGCTTTAGATAGGGAAGAATGGCGGAGTATGGTTCATCGGCTAGAGGGCTGAATATTATGATAGTCACGACGCCTCAGTCATGAGGCAAAACGAAGAAGAAGAAAAGACCCCAACTAGAGTATGGTTCCAGTGTATGGGACCCTCACCAGGATTACTTGATTCAAGAACTGGAAAAAATCCAAAGAAAAGCAGCTCGATTTGTTCTGGGTGATTTCCGACAAAAGAGTAGCGTTACAAAAATGTTGCAATGTTTGGGTTGGGAAGAATTGAGAGAAAGAAGAAGAGCTGCTCGACTAAGTGGTATGTTCCGAGCTGTCAGCGGAGAGATGGCGTGGAATGACATTAGTAGACGAATAAGTTTGAATGGCGTTTATAAAAGTAAGAAAGATCACAATATGAAGATAAAGTTGGAATTCAAGAGGATAAACTGGGGCAAATATTCATTTATAGGAAGGGGAGTTAGGGACTGGAATAACTTACCAAGGGAGATGTTCAATAAATTTCCAATTTCTTTGAAATCATTTAGGAAAAGGCTAGGAAAGCAACAGATAGGGAATCTGCCACCTGGGCGACTACCCTAAATGCAGATCAGTATTGATTGTATTGATTGTATGTTCGGCAAGTCTGAGGACGCTGGTTCTATTCCCTACTGGGAAAATATAATCTAAGTGAAAAAAAAAAGGTTATGACCCCCTGTCGTTTCTCATTCAACTTTGTAATGGGTGACAAAAGCTTTCCACCTCTAAATTTCTTAAATCTTGTCTTGGCACTAATATTTCTTGTTTAGACACCCCGGTGCTTCGTATTATTATTATTATTATTATTATTATTATTATTATTATTATTATTATTATTATATGAAATTGTGCATGGAAGTTGAGAGATGTCTTTTTTGCTATTTGCTTTACGTCGCACCGACAGATAAGTGTTATGGAGACAATGGGGTAGGAAAGGCCTGGGGGTTGGAAGAAAGCAAGCTGCCGTGGCCTTAATTAAGGTACATCCCCATCATTCGCCTGCTGTAAAAAATGCGAAACCACGGAAAACCATCTTGAGGTCTGCCGGCAGTGGAATTCGCACCCACTATCTCCCGAATGCAAGCTCACAGTCGCGCGCTCCTAACCGCACGGCCAACTCGTCCGGTGAGAAGAAAACACAAACCTTGACAAAGCTGCCCGTGGTACTGCAGAATCCACTACGAAAGAATAAGTATAATGAAGAACGCTAACAGAAAATGTACAGGAATCAAAATAAAATAATCCTGATAAGGAAGATAAATTTAAAGAAATTAATTTAATAACAAGTGATGAAATTTCAGGGTGATTATTATTGATAGAGTATGCCAGGGAAGCACGAAGTACTCAGTGTTTCTGTAATTTATCGTCAAGATATGTGGTCAAGTCATTTGTAAACTACATAGGGAAAGAACGTCGAAATTCTCAGATTTATATAAAGAGATATTGTAACAGTAAAATCTAGAATTGGTTTAATAACATTTTAATTTTAAATCAGGGCGTTAATATGGTAGAAGATATTCTTGATTCAAGGCAGTTACAGGGGTCACAAACGGATGTAATACTTCGCCGCTACTGTTCTTAATTTACACGTAGTAGTTCTTGTAAAGTATATAATCTGCGGTCTAAATTAATTTGGGGGGAATTAGAAATTTAATGCCACTCGTATTGTATTTCCTTTTATACAGCGCAATTACAACACTATTTTTAAAATCCTTACGTGGATATAAGGTATTTCTGAAGCTGGAAAGCCGATTCAAAGCAGGTAGAGGGTTTCCACAAGGATGTAATATTTCACCACAATTGTTTGCTGTTTACACGAATTATTTATCGCTAAGTATATCATCTCCGGTCTCAATTTATCTGAGGGAGATTAGAAATTTAATGTCACTTGCATTTCATTTCATATGACGGAATTACTAGTCTATTTTTAAAATCCTTACGAAGAAACAAGGTATTTGTGATCCTGGATAACGTACGATTAGCGCTTAAGTTAAGGATATTCGTACACACTTTTCAACATCATCTAAAATTTAGGTATTTCATTATTTCACGCTTTGATTTTCACTGGGTATTTTTCCAACTATACATTGTTACATGCATATTTCAAGAGATTGACAAAGAATGTGTGAGGAAAAGATTAAGAGAACATTTTGAATAAGTTAACACAAGATCATTTGTTTCCTTCTTTCTTTCTGCTATTCGCTTTACGTCGCACCGACACAGATATGTCTTACGGCGACAATCGGATAGCGAAGGCATAGGAATTGGAAGGAAGCGGCCGTGGCCTTAATTAAGGTACAGCCCCGGCATGTGCCTGGCGTGAAAATGGGAAACCACGGAAAACCATCTTCAGGGCTGCCGACAGTGGGGCTCGAACCCACTATCTCCCGATTACTGGCTACTGGCCGCAATTAAGCGACTGCAGCTATCGAGCTCGGTATCATTTGTTTCATATAAGGAAAGAAGGATTATCTACAATCTGTATAAAAAAAATCACTGTACATGGATAAGAATAGAGCGCTCTGGAAAAGAAAGAAAAATCTATAAAAGAGTGAGGTAAGGCTGCAGTTTGTACCCTTTCCTATTAAATGTTTATATAGAGCGGGTGGTAAAATAAATCAAGGAGGAATTTGGCAAGGGAATCAAAGTACAATGATAGTAAATCAACACTGTGAGATTTTCCTATGTTATTGTTAATGTACAGAGGATCTCGAGAAATTGCTGAATGGTATGGAGAGATTGGAGCAGAGTGTGAGAGGTAAATACCATAAATCTTTTTTACAAGTTGCTTTACGTCGCTCCGATACAGATAGGTCTTATGGCGACGACGGAATAGCAAATGTCTAGGACTGGGGAGGAAGCGATCGTAGCCCCAGCATTTGCCTGGTGTGAAAATGGGAAACCACGGAAAACCACCTTCAGGGCTGTCGACAGTGGGCTACGAACCCACTATCTCTCGGATGAAAGCTCACAGCTGCGCGGCCCTAACCACATGGCCAACTCGCCCGGTAATTGACATCCCTGTCTGAATTAGCTTTTCTACGTACTGACGCAATATCTCAGAGCATACTACAATCCCGTACTTTAAGGGATGTTTCCGTTAAATTAATTAACATGTTTCTTTAATTTCATGTCTTTACAAGTGGTGATGTTAGCCTCTTAGCTCTACCTTACAGTTTACCACATTCGTCCTGCATTTATGCGAACGTATCTATTTAAAGGAAGAGACAAACTTTAAAAGTCCCTTCTGATATTTTTCATCGGGTGAGGAGTGTACCTTATGCTTGCAGCCTGTCGCGTGCTACTGCGCCATACTTCATGCATCTTATATTCTTCTATGTTACACAGATCTTTCTCCCCCAATCTAAGCTCAAATTAGTCCCAATATCAGGACATATATCACATCGTGGAGCCTTGTTCACATGCCTGCAAATTACTATCATCAGCAGAAGCTAACAACATAATCAGGCTTGCCAACATCGTTATCATCTTTTTATATTCAAACAGGTTGGTCAGCATCGAGAGAATGTATTCTAAACTTTCCTGAATATGGATGTTTGGAGTAGCTCTATTAGTGGAGGGCAGGAATAGGATGATGGGTTCTTTTTCTACGAGAATAGGTTTTGGAAAAAAATAATAGAGGAGGGCTGGTTAGGAACCATGGCCGCAGGAATATTAGGGTGTTAGAAATAAGTGAATGCACACAATGGCGCCCATACCCGGGGGCAAGGTGGGGTCGCGGTCCCCCTCTAGCTCTCAGGGAAAGGCAAAAATCTAGTGTAGTCACGTGTTTTCCTTTCAAGAAAATGATTTAAAAGTCAGTATTACGTAAAAGTGGTAGTACCGTTCCCCACCAACAGGCAGCGGATACCGTGGGTTATTCTACTGCAGAATACAAATCGCCATATATCTTCCAGAATATTGAAATTACTCGTACCCCCAGGTCTGGGCCCGCCTCTAGAAACTGTCATGTGGGCGCCCATGAATGCACACAGTTGAGGAGTTTGCTCTAGAAATGACACACATAGGAAATGTCAAATATCGGGAAATCTGTGTTAAATATTCCTTAGAATAATTCCCTATACTGCCTATACAATGCGGGGAAATACACTGCAATCGGCCTCCCAAGTAAGAGACATAGGTAGGTGTTATAGTAGACTATTAACTAACTTTCTCTGCTCATATTGAGACAATAAAATCCCGTCCTATGCGTTCTTATCGCCTTAAAATTATACTTTGTCCCCTATGCTCTCCCCATTATTGACTTTTGTTCCCCTATTTGGTCCTCATCTGCTATCACAAACGTATTTCAACTAAATAGTACATTTAACTTTTTCACCTTCATTGTTAAGACTCGCAATCCTGTTTTTAAGAAGAAAACTAAATCTGACATCCGATCTATGTTACCTTCATAAAATAATAATCAATGACTATCGAATCGAACCGAACCTCATGGCACTACAGGCCTTGAAGGGCCTTGGCCTACCAAGCGACCGCTGCACAGCCCGAAGGCCTGCTGATTACGAGGTGTCGTGTGGTCAGCACGACGAATCCCCTCGGCCGTTATTCTTGGCTTTCTAGACCGGGGCCGCTATCTCACCGTCAGATACCTCCTCAATTCTAATCACGTATTCTGAGTGGACCTCGAACCAGCCCTCAGGTCCAGGTAAAAATCCCTGACCTGGCCGGGAATCGAACCCGGGTCCTCCGGGTAAGAGGCAGGCACGCTACCCCTACACCACGGGGCCGGCAATCAATGTAATACACTTCCGACATGCATGTTCCCTCTCGCCCAAAACGCAACCGGCATACTCATCATGTGTTCCTTCCACACCTGACCTTACAACAACGCTCTAAGTTATATTCCACCGTCTCTTCACCCTTGGTGACTCACTACCCGATATTGACATATCGCACCCTTCAAACACAAAATTAAAAGTTTCCTTTGAAATCTTCTCCAGGTTTCCATTTTCTTCCGTCCTTCCATATCACGACCTTTCTTATTGCTAACTCTGTAACCTACCCCTGCCAGTTATCTTTGCCATTGCTGTTACATTGTCATTGTTGTTAATTTACTGTTGATACTTATATTGTTGTTTATGCCGATTGTTATCTTTTATACTTATTTAAACTTGTTATTATTATTATTGTAAAATTGCCCTCCATAGGCTGTATCCAATAATTAAATTAATAAATAAATAAGAAATAGACAAACTTTTATTATAAAATAATCAGTGACTGTTGTTCAAGGAAATAAAATATTATATTCTCTAAACATAAAATAAATAACGGGAAATTGAGACATGAAGAGACAGTGGTGAGCCCTGAAGTTGTATACACAGCAAAAAACACTTAACGTACTAGGAACAGGATTACTTAAGAGATTAGAAATGGTGAAAGGAAGATTTTGGGAACGCGAAGAACAGAGGACGAGCAAACCAAGAACCAAGATAATAGCAAAAAAAATAAAAATGGAATATCCACATATGGCTCCTGGAGAGTAAATAAATAAATAAATAAATAAATAAATAAATAAATAAATAAATAAATAAATAAATAAATATCTTACGTATATAATCGTAAAGTCCACCTCTGTCGTGTAGTGGTTAGTGTGATTAGCTGCCACCTCCCCAGGCCCGGGTTCAATTCCCGGCTTTGCCACCAATTTCGAAAATTGCAACGAGAATTGGAACGGCGTCCACCCCGCCTCAGGAGGTCAACTGAGTAGAGCACTCCCACCTCAGCCATCCTGGAAGTGGTTTTCCGTGGTTTCCCACTTCTCCTCCAGGCAAATGCCGGGATGGTGCCTAACTTAAGACCACGGACGCTTCTTTCCCTCTTCCTTGTCTATCCCTTCCAATTTTCCCATACCGCCCCCCCCCCTCCGCAAAGCCCCTGTTCCGCATAGCAGGTGAGGCAGCCTGGGTGAGGTACTGGTCATTCTCCCCAGTTGTATCCCCCGACCCAATGTCTCACGGTCAACGACACTGCCCTTGAGGCGGTAGAGGTGGGATTCCTCGCTGAGTCCGAGGGAAAAACCGACCCTGGAGGGTAAGCAGATTAAGAAAAAAAGAGGAACTTTTGGATTCTTTATAATCGTTGGACCGGGCGAAGTCGGGTACGACACCTAGTCATAATAACAATTTTATTTCTATAGATGTAAGTTCGGTACCTAGGTTTCGCACTTTGCACGATTAAGGTGGATATCACAAGTGGTCCTGTTATATTTGGGTTGCGCCTCTCGGACCGCTGGCTGGAAGGGTTACTCATGAGCTATATAAACATGCATTACTCAGAGCGTGAACGAAGTGTGTCAAACTGGGAAGCGTTCTTCATCAGAAATAGATCGCGCCGCTCAAACACTTGAGGAGTGCACTGGCAAATAAACACATGACTCACTATCAGCTCCTCGAGAAGATTAACACGACAATCTCTTATGAACCTGTTCGCTAGTATATTAGTGCCTTGGGACACTGCGGTGATTAACCCCGTGCACTTTGAGTGCAGTAACTGATTGGTATCTGAGTGATAACTGCGCTAGGAATACAGTACAAACATATGACGTATGTTTACATACCGAACAAGCTGGCGGAGTGGTTAGCGGCGCGCAGCTGTGAGATTGCATTCAGGAAATACTGGGTTCGAACCCCACTGACGGCAGACCTGAAGATGGCCTTCCGTGGTTCCCATTTTCACACCAGCCAAGGCTGGGGCTGTAACTTAGTGGTTACGGTCGCTTCCTTCCCACTCTTAGACTTTTCTTATCCCATCATCGCCGTAAGACAACGTATGTTTATGATTATAGCTGTTCATTCCATTATTCGTTTACCTCCAGGGTTGGTTTTTCCTTGGACTCAGCAAGATATTTGCAGGAGGACTAGTACTCGCCCAGGTGGACTCACCTGCTATCCTGAACAGGGGCTTGTGGATGAGGGGGGGGGGCGGCGGATGGGAAGATTGGAAAGGGTAGACAAGGAAGAGAGAAGGAAGCGGCCGTGGCCTTTAGATACCATCCCGCCATTTGCCTGGAGGAGAAGTGGGGAAACCACGGAAAACCACTTCCAGGATGGCTGAGGTGGGAGTCCTCTACTCATTTGACCTCCTGAGGCTAAGTGGACACCGTTCCAGCCGTCGTACTTAAAATAATTAAAACTACAAATGTTAATAGAATTGAAAATGAATTTAAATAAATTACTAACTAAATGAATATCAAAACTAATTAATATTAAAATCTCTTAAAACTGACTAATCCTCAGGCACGCACATTCATACTTCAACCATTCAGTCAGCTGTCCTCAGCAGGTAGTCTCGGCAGGCGACCTTAAATTTTGACGAAGAGCTAGTTTCCCATACCTGATCTGGCAGGTAATTCCATAGTCTGGCACCGATCACCACAAGTGATCTATTAATTTTATTTGTGCGGTGCATTGGAATAGAAAGAAATGATCTCGAATGTGTACTTAAGCTGTGATATGATAATAGAAATGTGAATTTAGAAGAGATATACAGTGAGTGACTTTCAGCTAACACAATAAACACCATCGTCTTTGGGCTTACGAGAGAGAGCGAGTACAGTTTATTTGGTTGTTTCCCTCTTAGTAGCCTCTTACTACATGCATTGGGTACAGATAATGGATTATTTGACCGTAGCCACAGCAGAGATAAAAACTTCCGCTAAATCGAAAGAAATCTGTAGCATCAAGATCTACGTCCAACAATATGGCAGCTGATCCAGTCCACAATATTCCTATGCCATGTCACAAGATAGCAGCACCTGTCAAGATCTACGTCCAACAATATGGCAGCTCCAGACAACAACATTCTCATGGTATGTCACAAGATAGCCTCACCTATCAAGATGTACGTCCAACAATATAGCAGCTGATCCAGCACACACCATTCCTATGCCATGTCACAAGATAGCACCACCTATCAAGATCTACGTCCAACAATATGGCAGCTGATTCAGCCCACAACATTCCTATGCCATGTCACAAGATAGCAGCACCTGTCAAGATCTACGTCCAACAATATGGCAGCTGATCCAGCACACATCATTCTCATACTATGTCACAAGATAGCACCACCTATCATGATCTACGTCGAATAAAATGGTCGCTGATTTATCACTCAATTTTATGGACATAAATATTCGTATGGTACATATTATGAGAAAAATTTTGCTGCCTTTTGTGCCTACTATATATAGAAGGCAGTGTAATAACGTGAGGAAGAAGGTGACAAACACAGGTTGCCTGGTTACCGCACTGTTGGCTTTCCGTCCACGCTAATTCCAGATAAACCATAAGCCCGAAAACATATCCACGTTAAGACGAAGATTAAGAGGAAGAAGAAGAAGAAGAAAAAGAAGGAGAAGAAGAAGAAGAAGAAGAAGGAGAAGACCGCCGCGTTGGTTGTCGTAGACGGGAGAACTTTGGCAGTTCGCGAGTTCAATTGTGCTCTCTCTAGTTGTATTGGAAGGTGCTCACACTGCCATCCTCCTGTCAGTAAATTTACCAGTATTGTACGTAAGAGAACTCCCGCGGGGCAAATTCTGGCAACTCGGTATTCCATGAAACTAAATATTGGAACGGAAAATTATGACATAGTGGTATGTCTTTTTTGAATCTCAATGTAGCTTAATGAACTCCGAGTATTTTGTGATAATTTTATTACAGCTCTGTTTAGTGTCATTCAACTTACTTTAAGCACAATGGAAGACATATCCTAACTATTAGAAATACGTGACCTGTTCAAATTTCGTATTTCCTACGGTGGATCCAATGGTCTTCCTTACTACCTCACAATAGCCTTAGAAATTAATGCCAAATACGTTATAGTTCTCTTCTAGTTACAGAAATGTTACAGATTTTCAACACCGTCATCATCATTATAAAGAAAATATAAATTGATACCACTCAGTTAATTATTGATATAGGTTACGTATATGACGGGGGTTAAGTTAGTACCTTGCGTGACCCTGCCAATTGCTTTGCACCTACAGCATACTAAAATCAAGTCTCACTGCTGTCCACCTTTTGAGGTATAACTTCTTCCATTGGCTTTAGAGATTCGCTTTTATTGTACTGAACAATTCGAAGTAAGGAAAATTTGTTTTCTGAAATAACAGTGTACAATGTATGCAATGTGCAAAGTTTCCTCAATAAAGGGGAACGTTATTTTTGCAGTGTAGAGTAGCACATAATAGCATTTGAGTCATCTTCTTCTACATCATTGCCAGAGCTTAAAATACGACGTGGGGATTTACTTAGAAATTATCTCCTCACTTAAAAATAGTATTTGATGGTCAAGTTTGCTAAAACACAGATTGGCCAAGAAGTGGTTTCTGTGAATCACCAGCATGTTTCCACTTCCCCGGACAGAGGTTGTATATATCTGTAGAAGAGTTGGCGTATTCAATCGATATCAAAACATGAATAATGGACATCTAATATCAGTCACTACTGATCTGCATTTAGCGCAGTCGCACAGGTGACAGATTCCCTATCTGTTGTTTTCCTAGCCTTTTCTTACATGACTGCAAAGAAATTGGAAATTTATTGAACATCTCCCTTGTCAAGTTATTCCATTCCCTAACTGCCCTTCCTATGAACGAATATTTTCCCCAATTTGTCCTCCTGAATTCCAACCTTATCCTCATATTGTCATCTTTCTTACTTCTAAAGACACCACTCAAAATTATTCGTCTTCTAATGTCATTCCAAGCCATCTCTCCCCTGACAGCTCAGAACATACCACTTAGTTGAGCGTCTCGTCTCCTTTCTCCCAAGTCCTCCCAGCCCAAATCGAGCTGCTTTTGTTTGGATTTTTTCCAGTTCTTGAAACAAATAATCCTGATGTGCATCCCAAACACAGGAACAGTAGCCTAGTTATGGTCTTACTAGAGACTTATATGTCCTCTATTTTTCATCCTTACTACAACCCCTAAATACCCTCATAACCATGTGCAGGGATCTGTACCCTTTGTTAACAATCATATTTATGTGATCACCCCAATGAAGATCTTTCCTTATATTAACACCTATGCAGTTACAATGATCCCCAAAAGGAACATTCACCCCATCAACGCAGTAATTAAAACTGAGAGGACTTTTCCTATTTTTGAAACTCACAACCTCACTGTTAAACCTGTTTATCATCATACCATTGCCTACTGTCTATCTCACAACATTATCGAGATCATGTTGCAGTTGCTCACAATCTTGTAACTTATTTATTACTCTATAGAGAATAGCATCATCCGCATAAAAGCCTTGTCTCTGATTCCACTGCTTTACTCATAACATTTATACATATATAAGTAATCATAAATGTACAATAACAGTTCTTTGAGGAACTCCCCTCTTAATTATTACAGGGTCAGATAAAGCTTCGCCTACTCTAATTCTCTGAGTTCAATTTTCTAGGAATAGAAATTGCTAGTAATATTGCATCTTGTCAATCCCCTGAGCCTTACGTTGGAAAGTATTTGCCTATTGTACGGCTGATTGGGTTAGATTTCTTAAAAGCATAGAAATAAATATATCTGTAATTGTATTTTTTCAAAGATTTCTTATTGCTTTGTAGGGTATCGAGTAGATTGGAGTCTGGTTCGGAATTGTTTTAAATACAATGCTTGAGTAGTCAGCTCATAGAATGATTTCTTTTTTTGCTATTGGCTTTACGTCGCACCGACACAGACATGTCTTATGACGACGACGGGACAGGAAAGGACTGGGAATGCAAAGGAAGCGGGCGTGGCCTTAGTTAAGGTACAGCCCCAGCATTTGCCTGGTGTGAGGATGGTAAACGATGGAAAACCATCTTCAGGGCTGCCGACAGTGGGGTTCGAACCCACTATCTCCCGAATACGGGATACTGGTCGCACTTAAGCGACTGCAGCTATCGAGCTCGGTAGAATGATTTCATGAAGCCTTCCATATGACTCTATTTTCTTATGGACTCATCATTTCTATGTAAATACTACAGCCTACATATACGGTAATCACTTTATTGTATTCATACCTTGGTCATGCTTCACCCAGAAACTAAGTTAACAAGTCCTGTGTATCTGAAGATGTGTCCTATAAATATACCTGCTCTCTTTTCTTCTGGTCATATTTGTCTCACCAACGTGATTCAGCATATCTTTATTAATTTTGTGATCCCATCCACCCGCGTCACCTTCTTCTCCGAAAACTATAAACGTAGTGAGCAGGGCGTAAAACTAATAACATTTTCCTCTTTTCCTTCTTCTTTAGGATAGGCCTACTTGGGACCCCGCTCTATCACCTTGACCTTTTCCCGGCATTGTCACATCTCCCGGCGAGGCAACTTGTTTTCCACTGACTAGGGTGTATCTTTTGTCTTCTGATATTTTTTCGTGAAAATCTCAGATTTATTCCCAGGATATGTCTGCTTAGTACGTCTGTCAATCCCAGTTTTTCCTCTCCGCCAACAGGATGTTACGGACTTTCTTGCTTCCCCAGAATTCGATCAGGCTATTGGTGAGTCTCTTGGGATACAGTTGTATCAAATGACCCAAAAAAGCTACCCTCCCTTTCCTGAGAACTTGTCTATCTGGGAGTAGAGCTCTGAACTGTGATGTCTTCAGTATTCCGTATCTTCTAGTAGGGACCTAGGGTATTTCGCTGAGAGTTCTCCTCCCTCTCTGACATCCGAGTTTTTAATCAAACCCGTTTTGTTTATTGACTAACACTCTAAAGAATATAGGGTCTCCGGGCGGGTGACTGTTACGTCGTAGTCGATCCATGTAAATATTAGCTTTGTTTTCATGTGTAAGAACGCTAACGTAGAATCACGTGGAAATAGCTGATGTGTCTTAGAAAAAAGTGTTCAAAAATACCCAGAAGAAAGTAGCCATTCACTGAAGATTTGCGTAAAAGTTTCATTTCCCTAAGATCTTCAATGATGGCTGACGAAACGAATAGAATTTCCTTAAATACAATGAAATATTCAATGTTAATTATGAAATTGTTCTTCGAGAAAAAAAGAATGTGTGGATTGTGTAGGGATTGGCCCGTTTCTTAGTAGCTATCTTCGCTAATAAAATGAACAGGAGGGCTGGTATGTTGTGAGAATGGTACATGCAGCTCAACTCCGCATGTCGTGTACCTTAAAAGATGTGCACCACCTCCGAAATGGAGCACAAGTTTACTATTTTATCAGGTAAGTGTAGAAATAAGGAAGACCACCTAAGGTATCTTTTTCAAAAATTACTAATGTTTCATCCCTTGATTGAATTGCTCTCACTGGGCGAGGTGGGGCGTGCAGCTGTGAGCTTGCATCAGGGAGAGAGTGGCTTCGAATCCTACTGTCGGCAGGCCTGAAGATTGTTTTCAGTGGTTTACCATTTTCAAATCGAGCGAATGCTGGGGCTGTACCTTAATTAAGGTCACGACAGCTTTCATCCCACTCGTTCCGCTATCCTATCCCATCGTCGCCATAAGACCTATTTGTGTTGGTGCGATGTAAGAAACATTGTAAAAAAGTTATAAAAATGAACTGGTCTCTTTTATAATAAAAGTCTAAGATAAAAGTAAAATATTTTATTTCTGCAATTTCTTTAAGGACTTATGGTGTACGTGTTCATTAGAAGCCAGGGATATTCCGTATTTATTTGTAAAAAATCTGTGAACACTTCCTTAAATGGGCCGTGTTGTTTCCTTCCTTCATGTATTTATTTATTTATTTATTCACTTATTTGTGTATTTATCTACCGGTGTTTATTTATTTATTTATTTATTTATTTATTTATTTATTTATTTATTTATTTATTTATTTATTTATTTATTTATTTATTTTGATATAAGTAAAGAAAACTTCTGCGAGGCAATATTTCACAACTTCCATGATACCTTATGAGCGTTGCCAGTCAGGACGGATGTTAAAAAAGTGACACTACCAATTATTTCTACTTATGACGTACGTCATGAACAACTCTCACCACACAGCATATAATGGTCTCTGAAACTCAGGACACGACACCTTTCTAAAAGACCAAATTATATCTCCTTAATCTGGGCTACAAATCCACTCTAATACCTTATTAAGTGTTTAAAGTAAGTGATTTCCTTCAGCAATTGTTATCAGTGTTTCCCTAAGATGATGTCACAAATCTCCCATAATGCCCTGCATTAAAAATGGACGACAATAGCGTTTAAATCATAAGTCTGTTTCCGTAATGGCTGTCACCTTTACGACGTGAATAGAGACTTCGAACAATCGAAGGATGACTCGCGCATCTCCTGGCTCACAGATGACGTGCTTGTGATTGAGGTTAGGATGACAGGACAATCTCAAAGCTGAGGAGGGATGTCACCACGAATTGGGAGGGAAGAACATGCCACGTAATACAAAATAATTACACGTGAAATATTTTTTCTTTCTTTATAATATTTACTAGTCTCCTTGTTAAAAGTATACGTTAGATCGTTACCCAAAAATCGTGCGTTCATTTGTGTTGCATATAGAGTCAGACAACTGGAAAATCACACACAAACTATTCTGAATGAGTAATCTTTATTTCATTGTCATAACCATGGGAGAGTTTGTAACGGATAGTGGAGCCTTATTACCTGGCCAGTATGCCTATTTCTGTAGTATAAACTTTTGCAAAGAGTTTTGTTGTTATTTTAAGAATTTTCTTTTGTCGGTACGAAATGGTCCTGTTACAGAAGGCTCTGGAAAAAGCAAGGAGCGTTGTAATGGATGGAAAATCAATAAAGGCCATAAAACACTCAGATAATGTGGCTGTCTAGCGGAATCAGAAAATGATTTGCAAGTCATGTTGGAAAACATTGAAAGCATGGGAAAAGAGTTTGGTGAGGAGATCAACATTGCGAAGACTATGGTGATGAGAATAGGGCAGGAGGCTATTGCGGTTAATATAGCACTAGAGGGAAAGAAATTGGAACAAGTAAGGTCATTCAGATATTTGGGAAGTTAGTTTTCATGGAATGGAAGCTGTACAAAAGATGTAAGATGCTGAATATCTATGGGAAAAGAAGATTTCGGAAAGGTGAGAGGATTTTTAGCATCTAAGGAAATCCCTATTTATTTAAGAAAGAGGTTCGCAAAGTGTTTTGTGTGGAGTGTGGTGTCATATGGAGTTGAAACATGGAAAGAAAGGAAGTATTTTGAATGTTTGGGCATGAAAGTAGCAAGAATGATTGCTGGTACAAACAGGTGGGAACAATGGCAGGAGGGTACTCGGAATGAGGAGATAAAGGCTAATTTAGGAATGAACTCGATGGAAAAAGCTGTACGCATAAACCGGCTTCGGTGGTGGGGTCATGTGAGGGGAATGGAGGCGGATAGGTTACCTAGGAGAATAATGAACTCTGTTATGGAGGGTAAGAGAAGCAGAGGGAGACCAAGACGAAGATGGCTAGACTCGGTTTCTAACGATTTAAAGATAAGAGGTATAGAACTAAATGAGGCCACAACACTAGTTGCAAATCGAGGATTGTGGCGACGTTTAGTAAATTCTCAGAGGCTTGCAGACTGAACGCTGAAAGGCATAACAGTCTATAATGATAATGTATGTATGTAGGTATGTATGAAATATGGTTGTGGAGAGGAATGGAAAGAGTGAAGTGGACAGATAAAGTGAGAAATGATGAAGTGATAAGAGAAGTAGGAGAGAAGAGATACCCGATGAAATGATAAGGAAGTGGACAATATCCTGGTTGCGTCAAATACTACGTAGAAATTGTGTTCAACACGCGGTGATGGAGGGGAAAATAGACGGAAGAAGGAGGTTTGGAGTGTTAACAGATGTCAAACAAGGCAGAAGCTATGAACAACTGAAACAAGATGCTCGGGACAGACAATCATGGAGGATCCAGTTGATATCTGTCACAAGATTGATTGGCTGAAGAAGAATGTAATGGTTCTGCGGTACAAAATTCCGGCACTTCGGTGTCCGAAAATCGTCAAAAAAGTATTTAGTTGGGCACAGAAATTAGAAATTAATTAGATTTTTTTTTATTTGATACGTTTCTATGAGTAAGCTTCTCAATATTGCTCTTTTAGTCGCCTGTTATGTCAGTCAGAGGATGCTGTGGTTGTGTTCTGCAAACCCACTCCGCAATATCATGGACCAGAACAAGAAATACAAAATAATATACCGTGATAAAGTACAGTAAAACTTATCCTCAATGGAAACTCAGGGGCGTAATACTTTTCCGCTGTTTACAGAATTCCGGTTCATAAGGATGGTTAAAAAATCATACGTGCATACCTCCGTTAGAAAATCCAGCAGTACATTTGTATGATTCTGTGCGGTAGTAGATGCATTAATGACTCTAATCTTACACTTATACACACTAGTTCATCAGTTCTTGCTTAGAACTTCCTCACAGTACATGAGCTTATATATTAGGGATTGTTGTGCATTAATAGGTTAGAATGCAAACTTACTGAAGCGAGTAACAAGTATAGTCTATCTTCACAACGATTATGCTATGGGGTTTGCATAAACATTAGGGGTACGGCCCATCAGAACCCCCATAATTTATGTTACTCTCGCTACATTATGGAAGAGCGGGTGGCCGACACTTCCTACTAACCAAATTAGTGTGCAGTCTAATCTGTCACTGTATAAAAATCCGGGCTTTATTTATTACATACTAGCTGATGTACCGATCTTTGGCGGGATAATCACACAGCATGTGCAAACTTATCTAATTTCCCAGCTACTTTCCGCCAATATTGAGGCATGCTGTTTTACTCGGATCGCAGCAGTAATGCCATCTGTCGGAAATGAGTGACAGCATAAGAGAGAAATCGCACCAAAAGAATGATCAGTGTGATATTATTGTTGATCAGTTTCCCTCTTGTCTTATTCTTCAAGCGATCTTTCCTTTATGCGTCTTTTCCCTCCGTGTAATAAAACTCTTCACAATTTTCCTTGTCAGTACGGACCGATCGCCACGCGGTTTTACACCTTAAGACAATCATGACAAAAACATCGCCAGTAACATGATCAAACAATATTTCCATGTTATCAATACTCGACGTTGATATAGACTAAGCAACAGAAGACTAAAGTCACAATTCCATTATCGTAGTCGGTATGATAAAACTGTATGACTTTAATAATTGGACACTCTATTACCTTTTGTTATATAATACTTTCCGATAGGGCTAATAATATAGGTATTTAAAAATAATTTTAGGCACCTTCCCCTAAACTACCATTTCATCCAGCAGGAATAAAATTATTTATAGCACAAGCTGTTGTAACCTATCCCAAACTTTATATCCCGATTTTTATTAAATTCTGTTCCCCCGTTTTCTCGTGGTTCGGCGTTGATGTGGACTTAGCAGCAAAAAATCGAAATACACGAATATTTCTGTTATCATAGTTGGCACGGTAAAAATGTATAATACATAAATAATCGAAAATCTAATTCTCTACAACTTTAGTTATGAAATATTTATGGATAGGCCCTCCGATAACGTCAGTATTTGAGAATTAAATTTTAGGCCTTTCCCTAAACTACCATTTCCCTCAGCGACAATATTATTATTTATAGCCTAGATTGTAGCAACTTATTTTCTGACTTAAAATACGGATTTTCATTAAATTCTCTTTAGCCGTTTTCTCATGATGCGCGAACAAACATACAGACTCCCCTTCCTATAAACGAATATTTGCCCCAATGTGTTCTTGTGAAATAGAACTTTATCTTCATATTATGACCTTTCCTACATTTAAAAACACCACTCATATTTATTCGCCTACTAATGTCATTCCTCGCCATTCCTCTTTAGCCGTTTTCTCATGATGCCCGAACAAACATACAGACTCCCCTTCCTATAAACGAATATTTGCCCCAATGTGTTCTTGTGAATTAGAACTTTATCTTCATATTATGACCTTTCCTACATTTAAAAACACCACTCATATTTATTCGCCTACTAATGTCATTCCTCGCCATACCACAGCTCAGAACATACCACTTAGTCGAACAGCTCGTCTCCTTTCTTCCTAGTCCAAACTTTGCAACATTTTTGTAACGCTACTCTTTTGCCGGAAATCAGACACAAAAAATCGAGCTGTTTTCCTTTCGATTTTTCAGTTTTCCAATCGGGTAATCCTGGTGAGGGTCATATACAATGGAACTATACTCTAGTTGGAGTCTTGCCAGAGACTTACATCCTGAATACCCTCATAACCATGTACCCCTTATTTACACTTCCGTTTATTTGGTTACCCCAATGAAGATCTTTCCTGATATCAACATCAAGGTACTTACAGCGATCCCCATAAGGAACGTTCACCCAATCAACGCAGTAATTAAAACTGAGAGGACTTTTTCTCTTTGTGAAACCCACAACCTGACTTTTAACCCCGTTTATCAGCATTCCATTGCCTACTGTGCATCTCACAACACTATCGAGGTCATTTTGCGGTTGCTCACAATCTTGTAACTTATTTCTTACTCTTTACAATTTAACAGCATCCGCAAAAAGCCTTATCTCTGATTCCATGAAAATGTGAGGATCCAGTAATACTGGCATGAGAAATTCCCTTTCTAATGGTTACAGACTGAGATAATGCTTCACCCAGTCTAATTCTCTGCGTTCTATTATCTAGAAATATAGCCACCCATTCAGTCACTCTTTTAACTCTGATCACTGTCAGCATCAGTACTGGTATATCTAACTCCAACATCACGTAATGTAATGTTTTGGGAAGAAAGTTCTTCATAAAAGCGACCCATTTTAATATCTGGGCAAATTTAATTAAATATGAAAGAATTAATAATTTTTTGAAAACCATGAAATGTAATATTTTTGAAATGAAAAGTCTTTAGTTTCTTAAAGACACAATATTAACGTTACCGTAATCATAATATTTATCCAGATATTTTATTTTAGCAATATAAAAGCTCTCCAGGTTAGATTTCACTTCATTAATTCAAAAGGTTTGGAAGGAGTTGATGTAGTCATGACTTAATTCTCCACCGAAAAAAAATTAATCATATTTTCTACCAATTAATTTGGATCTCAATTTTGACATTGTATCCCAAGTTTCAGTAAGGGTCACTTCAGTTTTTCAAGCTCAAGTATTGCTTCATTAAATGCTACATTAAACATATAACACTGGTCGAGAAGTTTTTCTTCACAAGACATCTGATTAGTGAATCTAATGCATTTTGTCATTCTGAATTCAGATATGTAGTCCGAGTTTTTCCATTACCCACACTCATTTTGTGGCAGCAACTTTTAAAAATTTGATTTTAGCATTCTCTTTTACTTGACATAGGAACTTTTACATCATATGTATCGATTTAATTCAAGCTGCATTTAAGGATGTTATATATCAATTGAGAAATGTCGCGAGTTTTGTGTCCCTGCCTTTATTTGCTTCCTGAACTACAAAAAGGCCTTTGATTGTGTTATGCGGGACAAGTTGTGGCAGGGGTTCCACTGCACTTAATATCGTTACTGAAAAGCCTGCATAAGAACCACGCAGCAACCATAAAGGTGGATGGTGATCTCTCAGGCATTTTCAATGTGACAAATGGAGTAAGGCAAGGTTGTACATTGTCACCTCAACTCTACAACATCTATGCAGAGTGTGTCATCAAAAGAGCTCTCAATGGCTGGAACGGTTGAATTTCGATTGGTGGCAGAAAAATGATATCCTGCGCTTTGCAGATGACACTTCCCTTATCGCTGGTAGTGAAGAGGAACTTCATGACTTGCTTACAAGGGTGAAGAACACTAGTCTTCAGTATGGTCTAGAGATAAACATCAAAAAGACCAAACTAATGGTAGTTGATCGGCAAGGTGAAATCCAACTTACGGGATACCTAAAGGACCTGGATATAGTTAAGGAATTTGTATACTTGGGGTCTGTCATCAATGACACGAGAAGCTGTGATAAAGAGGTAAAAAGACGTATTGTCTTAGGTCGTGCTGCAATGGTTAAACTTACTAAGATCTGGCAGAACCGGGCAATATCAAAAGCCACGAAGATGCGCTTGGTAGAATCACTAGCGTTCTCCGTCTTTTTGTACGGCTGTGAGACCTGGACCGTGAATGCTAAGGACAAAAAGCGCATTGATGCCTTTGAGATGTGGTGTTGGCAGAGAATGCTACGTGTATCCTAGACAGAAAAAAGAACTAATGTTTCCATTCTGGACGAACTCTGCATCAAGAAACGCCTATCTTCCCGTGTGAGTGAACGTTACCCCCAGTTCCTTGGCCACATTTTAAGACGAGATGGAGAGAACTTGGTAAAGGTAATTTTACAAGGCAAAATTGAAGGCAGTAGACCACGAGGAAGAACAGCAAGCAGATGGATAGATCAGGCTAAGAAGATCACTGGGCTACCACTTCAGGTCATATTAACGAAATGTAAAATCCGCTCGGAATGGAGACATCTTGTCAAGGTTGCAACAAGGAAATGATGGAGTTATGAGGTCACGACGCTCAGTAATGAGCACAACGACTAATGATGATGATGATGATATGTAATATCATGCTGAAGCGCCAAAATACTGAGCAGGTTCATTCCTATTTTGATGCGCGCAGACATGGCGAGACCTTTCAATCTGGCATTGTGATGTCAGTATTGAGAAGACTGTGAGCGTGTTAGCACGAATATCACTAGTGAAATGTGTTTCCTTCAACATAGTATATGTTGTGTTTTAGTGTTTTGTTTTTCCACCATGCCAAGAAAGTGTATAAATCATGCAGACATTTTCTGTTATATGTGCGGTGAGATGACCTTCAAGACATTTCACATGACTTGTGAAAGAGTGTTATGAACGTTACTTTCACCGTCGAGTGGGTGATTTTGATAACAGCTGGGCCCCAAATAGATGCTGTGTTTCGTGTGTTACAGTGTTGACTGGATCAAAAAATGGTACACATCATATACCATTTGCATTTCATATGATTTCGAGAGAACTAAAGGATCATTGAAGCGATTGTTTAACAAAAAATATAGGAATCACATCTACATCAAGACAAACATTTACATATTATAATTGCCATCTGCTATAGGCCAGTCTTACACAGTGAAGTGTTACCTGTACAAAGTTAAAACAATTCAAATGAATATGACACAAAACTCCTGCCTGATGGGGAAAAACTAAAATGATATTTGAATTCAACATAAAAATCTTCTAGATTTTCTTATTCTTATTCTTGTGAAAGAAAAAGGTTCATTTTTGTCGACCAGTGTAGTTTTAATCATGTCAGAAGTGAGTTGCTTAAATATGTTCTTAAAACGGAACAGTACTTATGTACTTCTTAAACGGGAAATCCTGTATAATACATGACACCTGGCAACGCTAATCTCATTGTGCAGCCAATCCATACAGTTAATCACAAAATTACCGGGCGAGTTGGCTGTGCTGTGAGCTTGGGTACGAACCCCACTGTCCGCAGCCCTGAAGATGGTTTTCCGTGGTTTCCCATTCTCATACCAGGCAAAAGCCGGGGCTGTACCTTAATTAATGGCACGCCCACTTCCTTTCCATTCCTACGTCTTTCCTCTCCCATCGTAGCCATACGACTTCTCTGTGTCAATGCGACGTAAAGCAAATAGCAAAATAGAGTAATAAAAAATGTGACGAACTTTATAAACACAGTCGATTTATCAATAAGTGGGTTAAAGATTCGAGACTTCTCTTGAATATAAAGCTACTAATACACTTCTCTTTCAATTGAAAGCAGATACGAGACAAGAGAAAAACAATGGAGTAAATAAATAAAGAAGAGTATTACCGAGGAAGATAAAATATTCACAAGATCTGAAGTGAAAGACAGAGTAAATACGTAATTATTCTTGAGGTTTTAAAAGAACAGCTGCTTCTGTCTGTGTGAGGAAAGAAGAACTTAAAAAAAGAACAGAATTTAAAAAGGTTAACAAAAGCAGAACGTTGGTTATATGATTCGTGCAGTCTCTAAAATTGTATCCATATGACTTTCATCTGTCTGTCTCAGAGTGTGTGGGTGCGTCTGTCATGGTATATGCTGTCCTTCAATGTGCTTAGGAGGGGAAGATACTTCACATCTGTTCGACACTGGGTGGTACTCCCGACAGCCATTCATAAGCTAGCTTCTTCTGTAGATCGATGGCAGAATGTCAGCTTTCGAATTAGAAGGTCACGGGTTTAAACCAGGCAGACTTTCGTCGAATTTTTGAAGTGCAGGAGAAAACCACTTCAACATACCATATCCTAGACTTTGTAAAAATCTCGGTTGACACATTTGTTTATTATTATTATTATTATTATTATTATTATTATTAGTATTTAAACTAAGACACATGCAAATAGCGAGAACGATTGCCGGTAAAATCAGGAGGCAGGAGGGTACTAGGAATAAGGAGATAAAGACTAAGATAGAAATGAACTTGATGGATGAAATTATACGCATTAACCGGCTGTGGTTGTGGAGCCATGTGAGGCGAATGGAGGACGATAGGTTGCATCGGAAAATAATGGAGTCTGTTATGGAGGATAAGAGAAGTAGAGAGAGACCAAGACGACGATGGTTAGACTCAGTTTCTAACGATTTAAAGATAACAGGTATAGGACTAAACGAGGCCTCATAACTGTTACAAATAGAGGATTGTGGTGACGGTTAGTAAATTCACAGGGGCTTGCAGACTGAACGCTACAAGGCATAGCAGTCGACAATGAAGATGTATGTTATTTATTTAATCAGTTTACAATCAAGGGTTGTTTTTTCTCTGGGACTCAGCGAGAGATCCCACCTTTATCGCCTCAAGGACAGTGTCCTAGAACGCGAAGCATTCGTTCGGGGATAAAACTGGGGAGGAGGACCAGTACATCACCTAGGTGGCGTCACCTGCTATGCTGAGCAGGGGCCTTCTGGCCAATAAGAAGATCAGCATGTATAGTCGCGGAAGAGGGAAGGAAGCGGCCGTGGCCTTTAGTTAGATACCATCCCGGCATTTAACTGGAGAAGAAGTGGGAAACCACGGAAACCCACTTCGAGGATGGTTGAGATGGGAATCGAACCCCCTATACTCAGTTGATCTCCAGAGGCTGACTGGACCCTGTTCCAGTCCTCGTACCCAGTTGCAAATTTCTTGGCAGAGCCGGGAATCGAACTCGTGTCTCTGCGGATGGCAGCTAATCACAGTAAGCATTACACCCCAAACGTGGACCATGCCATACATATCCGCCAAAATGTTTTCTCAGCTCTATATTCTTTATAAAAATGTATATTTCCAATAAAACTTAAATAGAAATTAATGGAAGCTCTGTAATTGCACATGTTAACTATTGTGATGTTGTTTTCAATGATATGAGGCTACAACGTGCTGAAAATGTATGTGTGACATATATATGCAATTTAAGAAAATCTGATCATGTGTCATCATCTTTCCTAGAACTAGAGTGGTGGTCGTAACGATTATAACTTGTCCCTCTTCTACCGAGTTCTTAAAACATCTGCCTCATCTTACCTTTCTACGCGTTCCGATTACTTCCCAAATGTTAACGAGAGATAGAAGGACTCAAACCTCAAACCGGTTCGTCATTCCTTACCTGCCGGGCTGAGTGGCTCACACGGTTAAGGCGCTGGCCTTCTGACCCCAACTTGGCAGGTTCGATCCTGGCTCAGTGCAGTGGTATTTGAAGGTGCTGAAATACGTCAGCCTCGTGTCGGTAGATTGACTGGCACGTAAAAGAACTCTGCGGGACTAAATTCCGGCACCTCGGCATCTCGAAAAACCGTAAAAGAGTAGTTAGTGGGACGTAAAGCAAATAATATTATTTATTATTACATTCCTTACCATCGAACTGCCGCATATAACAAGTGATTTTCTGTGTTTGCCGCACGAAAATGGAACTGTTTACTGGAATACGTCAGAGGAATAACAACTACAGAGTCATTTAAAAGAGCGTTAGAAAGTACAGTAGGATACGAGTGAACTGTGCATTTCTGGTATTTTATTAATCGTGTTATTGCAGTATCATTACTAACTATTATTATTATTATTATTATTATTATTATTATTATTATTATTATTATTATTATTATTATTATTGTAAGAATATATTGTTTCACTGGGGTAGAATTTTATTTTAGACATAACATTTTTGATTGTGTTTAACTGTGCTTTATCTAGTATTAATTACCGCAATATTAATTATGATTCTAATGTATAATAATTGGTGTATTTATTTATTTATTTATTTATTTATTTATTTATTTATTTATTTATTTGTTTGTTTGTTTGTTTATTTATTTATTTATTTATTTATGTGGGAAATGAAAACAGCGAGCTGCCGTATTACAGAGTTCCGCAATAAAAATATATATTTATAATGGAATAGCACAATGCAAATTTAAAAACTGAAAGAACTATGGAGGAAAATCATCTAATGATAAAAGCAGCGGAAGAAAATTAAAAAGTAACAAAATAACTGTAGAGAACCACACTTAACTATAAAACATAAAGGCAAAAGAAAAGAACGAGCAAAATCAATGTAAAACGAAGAGAAATATCTAGGCACAGTGAGATAAATACAGTTATGACACATAAGTAACGGTATAGTAGAGTTAAAAAGATAACATTATGCCGCCTCTGTGGTGTGGTAGTTAGCGTGATTAGCTGCCACCCCCGGAGGCCCGTTTTCGATTCCCTGCTCTGCCACGAAATTTGAAAAGTGATGCAAGGGCTGGATGGGGTCCACTCAGCCTCGGGAAGACAACTGAGTAGAAGTGGGTTAGAATCCCACCTTAGCCATCCTCGAAGTTGTTTTCCGTGGTTCCCCACTTCTAGTTCAGGCAAAGGCCGGGATGGCACCTAACTTAAGGCCACACCCACTTCCCTCCCATAAGTGCCTTGTTCAGCATAGCAGGTGAAGCAGCCTGGGTGAGGAGCTGGTCCTCCTCCCCAGTTTTATCCCCGGCCTAAAGTCTCACGATCCAAGACACTGAGGCGGTAGAGGTGAGATCCCTCGCTGAGTCCGAGGGGAAAAACAACTCTGGAGGCTAAACGGATTACGAAAGAAAGAAAGAACGAACATTACACTATGTACATTAGAGGGGATAGCAATGAGAAGAGAAAAAGAAATATGAAGGGAATGAGATGTGTAGTGTAAGTGAAGGCCAAATGGCGTTAACTACGACAATAATAGTAAATTATGCAACAAGCAGTAATTAAGCCACGGGTATGTTTATAAAGCGCGCTTCGCTCGTTTTATAATTTCCATGCGAGTGTCTTACTTACCATTATAGGCGAGCTGCATACGACTGTTTATATGCTCGGCGATAATTAAAACTCTATTTTTTTAATATTTTAATTTTTTGTCGAGATGTCACTTGCCAGTTGAGTTTATTGAACAGAGCGCATGCGCTGGGTTATTGATTTTCCGTGAGTGGATCAGAGACCTTGACAATGTCATATATCTTTAAAGCTTTTTAGAACGTTATCATAACCTAGCTTTATTTCAAATGAAAATTGTTTATTGTACAGTTGGTGAAGTGAAAGCCGGCCCCGTGGTGTAGGGGTAGCGTGCCTGCCTCTTACCCGGAGGCCCCGGGTTCGATTCCCGGCCAGGTCAGGGATTTTTACCTGGACCTGAGGGCTGATTCGAGGTTCACTCAGCCTACGTGATTAGAATTGGGGAGCTACCGGCGGTGAGATAGCGGCCCCGGTCTAGGAAGCCAAGATTAACGGCCGAGAGGATGCGTCGTGCTGACCACACGACACTTCGCAATCTGCAGTCCTTCGGGCTGAGCGGCGGTCGCTTGGTAGGCCAAGGCCCTTCAAGGGCTGTAGTGCCATGGGGTTTGGTTTTTGGTGAAGTGAAATAGCGGGAATGTGCCGTGTGGTTGTGGAATATTGTAAATAGAAGGTGCATTGATGTTAATATGTGTGTCCGACATGTTTGATTTTGGAAATAAGTGCGAAGCTACTCCGTTGAGAGCAGGTGCGATGTTATCCTTACATAATTGGTCAAACAGCTGTATCATAATGAAACTTGAACTAGGGTGAGCCTCATTAAGATTCAGTTTTCTGGCGTATAATATTTATATTTCGGCATCGTCGAGCTTAAGGACACTTATCTGTGAATATATCCATCTATCTATATCATGGTCATTATCTCCTCAAATAAGGTTAGCGTCAGGAAGAGCATCCGACCGTAAGTACATGGCATATAAATTTATCTCCCCTCTTCCCTGACGCTGTATCACGAAACAGGATTAAGGGATAGAAAAACAACAACAGCAACTTTTATAATGGTAGATTCCCGAATTAATTGAAATATTTCATTCATAATTATCACTTAAATTTAACTCTTGAGCCGTTCCAGTCTGGCTTTTTCGCTGAATGGACACCGTAGTGGTTTTCAGTTGAGAGAGACTCAGGTTAGATTCCCGACTGGGTCGGGGATTTAAGCCACTTTTGGTTAGCTCCCTTGGCTTGAAGATTATTTCTTGGTGACCATCTTAACACAGTTTTGTTTATATACAACACATCGCATTGCAAGCCACTACACAAACACACACTAGTTAGCACAATCCTCTAAAAAGAGCCGACACCAGGAAGGGCATCCGACCGTAAAACTAGACTTTTGCCAATCCCAGATAACTGGGAACAGGGACAGGAAAGAATGAACTCCTCGCCATGTTTGTAAAATGTTTTGTTTAAAAATATTTAAAAAATGGCGCCCATTAAAGTGTCTCCTTCGGGCAATCAACTGTCCACCACACACCTTGAACAGTGCGAGACACGTTACATCATTTCCAATGTTGAGAATAATACAAAAAAAGAATGTGTTTAGTGAGCAAACAAAATTTACTAAATATGTCTTCTTCATCACGTTCTTCTTCTTCTTGTAGAAGTCCCATCACTAACCTTCCTTCTTTCGTGTGTGTGGGAACTTTATCTCAACCGATGGCGGTGGGAATGACGCTGCGATTTCTCTCCACTAAATGTCCTCAGACAAGACGGACAAACATTGATTGTATCAACAGGAAATCGTTGGCTCACGACATAAAGGGTTGTCAATCTTCATTTTATACTCATTACCATCATCCCACTGCCTCTGATTGGTCAAAGAACTTCACTCCGAAGACATGAAAAACATAGAACGGGAAGGGAAAATTACTGTTTTTTCTGCCAGGTTTATGTATGAGCAGCAACACCCAGTAGCTGGCAGGTGTCTGACTTTGAAAGTTCCGTCGACTCTATTGGTCACTTGTTCGACACCACCAGTACACATTTTAATTTGAATTAATGTAAAAGACGGGGGGAAAATAATTATAATAATGAAAACATGAAAATCCACAGCGTGTTTCCAGTCATGCTACCGGGTCAGGAATGCAGTGAATTAATCCTCCATCTAGCGGCGAGGATAGGAATTGTGCCGGCTGACGAAGGCTGTCGCACTCTTCAGGGGCAATGTTAATGATCGACAGATGAAATGAAATTGTTTTGGAGAGTGTTTCTGGAATGAAAGATGACAGGGAAAAGCAGAGAACCCAGAGAAAACTCTGTCGCGCCTGTACTTTGTCCAACACAAACCTGTGACCGAGATTTGAACCACGGAGACTCTAATAAAATAATAATAATAATAATAATAATAATAATAATAATAATAATAATAATAATAATAATACTTTGCTTTTGCATTACGTGGGACTGACACATAGAGGTCTTACGGCGATGATGGGATAGGACAGGCCTAGGAAAGGAAAATAAGTGGCCTTAATTAATGTGCCAAGAGTGGGATTCGAACCCACTATCTCCTGGATGCAAGCTCACAGCTGCGCGACCTTAACCGCACAGCCAATTCGCCCGTTAATTAATAATAATAATAATAATAATAATAATAATAATAATAATAATAATAATAATAATAATAAAAATAATAATAATAATATGGCCTCAGCTACCGTGTGCAGACATTTCAATTTGACGCCTTCTGCCTGTCTGCTCGTCAATTTCGACGTTCCGTTTTACTCTAGGCCTACTAGATGGCAGACCGAGTAAACCGAAACTCTCTTGAGCGTCTATGGCTGAGATTTAATGAATTTTGTCGGGTAAACAGCAAATGTGCCACCAGAGATCTTTTACATGCCGACATCGTACGACATGGATTGTCGAATGGACTTTTTTCCGCCCTTCAAAAATCCGACCACCTCTGCCGGGTTTGAACCCGCTATCTTGGGATCCTGAGGTCGACACTCTACCACTGATCCACAGAGGATGCTATTAATAATAATAATAATAATAATAATAATAATAATAATAATAATAATAACTACCGACTTTTAGAACAAAAGGTCCATATTCTTAAAAGCAAAGATCAGACTTTATTACACTGTCACAAGACCAGAGGATTTGAATGCAGCGGAAGAATACCTTGCGATGAACAATAAGACCTTATAGAAAAATTGGAGTCCGCCTCTGTGATGTAGTGGTTAGCGTGATTAGCTGCCACCTCCGGAGGTCCGGGTTCGATTCCCGAAATTTGAAAAGTGGTACGAGGGCTGCAACGGGGTCCACTCATTCTCGGGAGTACAACTGAGTAGAGTTGAGTTCGATTCCCACCTCAGCCATCCTGGAAGTGGTTTTCCGTGCTTTCCCACTTCTCCTCCAGGCAAATGCCGGGATGGTACCTAACTTAAGGCTACGGCCGCTTCCTTCCCTCTTCCTTGCTTGTCCCATATAATCTTCCCATCCCTTCACAAGGCTCCTGTTCAGCATAGCAGGTGAGGCCGCCTGGGCGAGGTACTGGTCATCCTCCCCAGTTGTATCCCCCGACCCAGAGTCTGAAGCTCCAGGACACTGCCTTTGGGGCGGTAGAGGTTGGATCCCTCGCTGAGTCCGAGGGAAAAACCGACCCTGGAAGGAAAACAGATTAAGAAGCAGAAGAAGAAGAAGAAAAAATTGGAAATTAAAGAAAGAATGCAAGAAAAAAGAAAAAACGAATAAAGTAAGAAAGAAAATTCTTAAGGAAAATTTTTGGCCCAATTGAAGACAAAGATGAAACCAAGAGCTGCATACTTCAGTGCCCAAGACGTCTGAAGGAGAATTGTATTTTATGGCCACTTGCTAAGACTGAAACCCACACGACTATCGAACCAGATCTTTACCTATTTTAAAGATAAGAAGACCCAGCCAACTTGGTACAAGGAGGTGGAAAGGGACTTACAGGAGATGGGAATCATTTAGGAAGATATATAGAAATAGGGATATCTGATTCATTTAGAAGAACCGATTCATTTGAAACGATTCACTAAAATGTTCATGTGATTACCACGTGACGGAGAGCTGAAAGCGAAACCATGGACTCAGATGAACCATTCCGTTATGTTCTTTATAACTGGTACTGCTTTACAAGTTTATAAGTTATAAGATGTGAAATAGCCGGGCTGAGTGGCTCAGACGGTTAAGGCGCTGGCCTTCTAACCCCAACTTGGCAGGTTCGATCCTGGCTCAGTCCGGTGGTATTTGAAGGTGCTCAAATACGACAGCCCCGTGTCGGTAGATTTACTGGCACGTAAAAGAACTCCTGCGGGACTAAATTCCGGCACCTCGGCGTCTCCAAATACCTTAAAAAGTAGTTAGTGTGACGTAAAACAAATAACATTATTAATATTATTAAGATGTGAAATATTCAAGGTAATTGCTAGCATTTTAACAGGAGTCAGAAGCTGCGACTAGGGGAGGGGGCGACGGGGGCGGTCGCCCCCCCTCTTTTTTGGAGAGGGCCGATGACCTTAGATGTTAGGTCTTTTTAAACAACAATCATCATCATTAACTTTTTGGAGAAAATGTTATACTTTTATTCCATTTTAGCCGACTGATACTAGGAATTATAGGAATTAGTAAAAAAAGCTATTTGTACAAGCCCTGTTGTCTTATCAGATAATTCTTTTCTTTAATCATTACCAAAATTATTTGCGAAAAAACGCACAAAATGTTCTTCGTCCCGGCTAACCGATTTGTATACTGCCACAGCAAATAGTGGAGACTTTGCCTCTGCTATGAGGAAGGGTACCAGGGCTATATATATATTTGCTAAGGTCATAGTCACCACCTTACCGCGTGCACTCGTCGGTCTGGTGGTCTCTTTAGTGTCTGTCAGTCTTTTAGTGTATAGTCAAATACTGAATGGTTTTAATTGTATAGTCACGCTGTATTTCTTTTTCATTGTAATAAATGTGCAATATTGTTCCTTTGGCGAAAGTTTTATTGTACATTGTTGAATCAAAATCTCAAAAAACTATTATTACCTCATTTAAGTTGGTAAACTGTCAGTCTTCACCTCTCTGTCGAAATTCGCTGGGAGAGCATCAAACGTTTACTATTTTGTGGCCTTTATTAGTTTTGATGTATATACCCCCCACCCCCGGCCACTATATCCCACAAACCCGGGTGCTGTTTGTTGTCTGTATAGTTTTTGCCCCCGCACTTTTAATTCCCAATCGCCGCTACTGACAGGAGTAACATCCTTTTTAAATGTTACAGTCGAAAAATGCTTCACAACCGTCCGACTAATCCTTTCCAAACTTAAGTAGCTACCATTCGAAACTATACGACAATCGAATTTGAAATTTATAGTAGATATGAACATTTTTGAGGGCATGTTCCACACTCTTAGTTCAGAGTAGTTCACGAGAACGAGAACGGGAACGGGAACCGGAACCTTGAAATACACTTAACCTAACTTTTCGCAACGAGCTGGAAGTTGAGTGTATATTACAGTACCGTGAAGTGTGTGTCTTGACGCCGAGATAAATTCTTATTGAAAAAAGAAAAACATTTTTACCTGCAAAGTTAGGTTAGGAGTATTTGACTTGTGAACCTGGCTTTCAGTTCAGGTTAAATAAAAAATAACACAGTCGTTCCTCACAAGTTGTCATTAATTCAAAAATGGTGGATACCCAATTTGGCGATATGAATCAGAGCGAACGAGGAACCAAGAAACGAGTTGCGGCTGCCATCTCTCGATTCAGCTTTTGATTCACAAACGAGTCGATTCATTTCGTTCACTGAATCATGATTCAGTAGTTCAGTGCAATTATGAATCATTTGTTCAGAATCCTCCCATCTCTAAAGATATACAACAACGCAACCCACTCAGGAGGAAACTAAAAGATCATCAGGGTTTTCAAGAAAGGCCAACGTTGAAGACGGGAGAGATGTGGACCGAGGAGAGAAAAGAGCACACTAAGAACGAATGAATGAGCACTGGGCAAAGATCAAAGCCGAGAGAGACGTGGTCCTTAGTAAGCCGATACGAACTTATAATAAAGAATAACACCGAGCCCGATAGCTTCAGTCGCTTAAGTGCGGCCAGTATCCAGTATTCGGGAGATAGTCGGTTCGTACCTCACGGCCATGAAGATGGTTTTCCGTGGTTTCCCATTTTCACACCAGGCGAATGCCGGGGCTATACCTTAATAAAGGCCACGGCCGCTTCCTTCTCACTTGTAGCCCTTTTCTGTCCCATCGTTGCCATAAGACATATCTGTGTCGGTGCGACGTAAAGCAAATAGCAAAACAAAAGAGGGAGAGGATAACAGTAAAGAAGATGAAATAGTATGGGAAGAAGAAAAAGGAAGAACAAAGGATAAAGCAATTAAATTGTCACTTGGTTCCTAGAAGACCCCAGTGGAGAACGAATAACATTAACAATGGGCAAAGCCAGATTAACAACACCAAACCAAACCAAACCCCATGGCACTACAGCCCTTGAAGAGCCTTGGCCTCCCAAGCGACCGCTGCTCATCGCGAAGGCCTGCAGATTACAAGGTGTTGTGTGGTCAGCACAATGAATCTTCTCGACCGTTATTCTTGGCTTTCTAGACCTGGACCGCTATCTCACCGTTAGATAGTTCCTAAATTCTAATCACGTAGGCTGAGTGGACCTCGAACCAGCCCTCAGGTCCAGGTAAAAAATCCCTAACCTGGCCGGGAATCGAACCCGGGGCCTCCGGGTAAGAGGCAGGCACGCTACCCCTACACTACGGAGATTAACAAGACACCTTTCTGAATACTATGAAAATAAAAAACAGCATTTTTTCAAAGAAGCCGGGGAATATTTGGAACTACTAAACAAAAAGGAACAAATTGGGAATGGAAAATAACTTAAGAAATTTGATGGTAAATTTCGAGAGAAAGCAAGAAAAAATGAGGCAGTGAATGGGCTGAAGAAAGAAAACAACAAAACAGAGAAAGGATATGAAGAAGTTTTGGGAAGACAAGAAGAAGAAAACTTTTTCCTGTGGTCCTTAGTTGGCCTAATCCAATGAATAATAATAATAATAATAATAATAATAATAATAATAATAATAATAATAATAATAATAATCATAATAATAATAATAATAATAATAATAAACTTTTCCCATCAAATTATTAGACGCGGTTGTAATAGTTTTTAGGATAGAGTGGGATCCGAAATAAAAGTTGAACTTTTTAAAGAATTTGTGTTTTTCCTGAACTGTTCGGTTATACTATACTGTACTATTCGTCGCCGCAATCCTCATTTTGCAACTAGTTCTCTGGCCTCGTTTAGTTCTGTACCTCCTATCCTTAAATCATTACAAACTGAGACTAAACATCATCCTCTTGGTCACCCTCTACTTCTCTTACCCTCCATAGCAGAGTCCATTATTCTCCTAGGTAAGCTATCCTCCTCCATTCGCCTTACCTGATCCCACAGCCAAAACCGGTTTATGCGTACAACTTCATCCATCCAGTTCATTCCCAACACTTATCCTTTATCTCCTCCTGCCACTATACCCACCGGTTTGTACCATCAATCCTTCTCGCTACTTTCATGTCTGTTACTTCTAACTTATGAATAAGATGTCCTGAGTCCTTCCAGCTTACACTCCTGTACAGCAAAGTTTTTCTGAAAACAGACCGATGTAAAGATAGTTTCGTCCGAGAGCTGACTCCCTTCTTACAGAATACTGTTGATCGCATCTGCGAGCTCACTGAATTAGCTTTACTGAAACTTGAATAAATCTCACTTACTATACCTACTATACTACAATCCTGGGAGAACACACATCCTAAATACTTGAAATTATCTACCTGTTCTAGCTTTGTATCCCCAATATGACGTTGAATTCTCTAGGATTTCTTACCTGCTGACATCAATTTATTCTTAGAAAGGCTAATTTTCATACCATACTCATTGTACCTATTTTCAAGTTCCAAGTTCCAGGCTTTCGGCACAATCTGCCATTATGACCAAGTCGTCAGCATAGGCCAGACTGCTTACTACATTTTCATTTGTAAACATATAATGTGTCTCTGAACGAATTATGTAATAGATAAAGTAATATGTAAAGTATGTAATAGATAAAGTGAACAGTATTATAAACACACTAATAATAAGATGAACCGATGGAATAAAAATAGATGACGTATGCCATAAATGCAAACACTTTCATTGGAATTTATCGCCCCAGTTAATCACGTTCCAGGTTGATATCAATTAAATCAAATGGGCTATATTTCAGTTAGGGGCATAACGGTTCTCGCACTTTTTCTCTTTACAACCTTCCACTTCTTTGTTTCTCTTTACAATTCTCCAATAATGGCCTGTTTATGCTGCTGTTCGATGGGCCACATCTGGACCATCTTCATTCTCCAATATGCAAATGAGGAACAAGAAATCAATGTGTTAGTGTGTATGTGTGTGTGGAGGGTCATAAAGTACAGGCCAGAAGATGATGTAGAAGAAGGAGGAAGAGAAGGAGAACAAGAAAAACGAAAAGGATATAAAAAAGAAAGGTTTGAAATAATAAAAGCAGTTCTGTTTCGCCCGAAGGCTTATAACACCTGGGTTAATTTATTCAAATGCCGAATGGAAGGACATAGTTATTTTAAGACTTACTTTGCATATGCTATATACAAGATGGTGAAGGGAGGGAGGCGTTAGGGAGTAAGTAGGGGGGAGTTATGACGTGGAATATTTTATTGAATCCATTCTATATAAGCCTCTTGTTCGGATCTGACAGCTCAGGAAGACATTGAAAGAAAATTACGTTTCGGTTAAGAATTGAACGTAAAGGATGGCTGTGTTTTGTGATGTGCGTCCTGTTTTCTTCCTACAGTGGCTGCAATGTTTTATGAACGAAGTGTAATGGTGAAACAAATATACACAAATAGAAATAATACGATACATTCTGCACTTTCATAGTTAAATTAAAACGAAAGGTTTGATGATGATGATGATTGCATTAAGAAGTCGAACATCAAATTCATCGGGTCACAAAAGTATCTGTCAATATTTATAACATGCTAAGGCTGTACATGTTGGCGCTTATTTCTAGAGTTCTACCAGACCAGTTTTGAGGCCGGTTTTTTGTGGTAAAGAAAACCCGTAATTTTCAAGACAAATTCATTTTCTGTTTATCCAAAAATTGGCTATCGGCTTCTATAAACTTCGTCCATCTTTCAGGTAAGTTATGAATACCATGCCAGAAGAACTGCTTGTTTTTTGCGGCAAAACATTCGTCGAGCCATTTTCCAACTTCCTCGAAATTGCTGAAGTGCTGCTCTGCGAGCGAGTGCCTCATTGATGCGAAGAGGTGATAGTCAGATGGCGCCAGGTCTGGGCAGTACGGCGGGTGAGGAAGGATGTCCTATCCAAGCCATTTCAAGGTGTCATACTGGTTTTGCTGTGTAAGACGGCGCACTGTCGTGTAACAAAAATTACTTTACCATGTCTTTTGGCTCATTCCGGTCGTATTTCGATCAATGCGTGATTTAAATTAATCATTTGTTGGTGATAGCGTTGTGCATTAACGGTTTCGCCGGGCTTCAAGAGTCTTCGCACTTTTATGGTCTATCAGAGAGCACTCTCTTTCACATTGAAATCACTACGTTTAAATTGTCAAAACCATGTCTCACATGTTCTAATCGCTGGAGCGTGTTCACCAAATGTTTCTACCAGCAAACGATGACTTTTCACTGCCTTTTTCTTTTGATTAAACAAGAAAAGCACTGCGTGCCGCAAATGTTCTTTTTTGAGGCACAAACGTCGACATGATCACTGAACGATACAACACAGACGCTAGTGTTTGGCGGACTCAACTTGTGTGTGATGTCAGACGAACAAACTGACATTTGTGTGAAATTCATACGCTGCGAACTGTTCGCTGGCGCCATCTCTTAGTGAAACTGGAAAAGACTTATGCATACATGTGGCAATTCAAAAGTTTTGCCGGAATAGATTCCCGTTTCCCTCGCGAGACAAAAACAAAAAAGCCATCAAAAAATGAAAACTTCGCTCGTTCAAAGTACCTTTTGCAAAATAAGCAGTTTTTGTGTCTTCTGTAAAACTGTCAAAAATTGTTATGTGAACTTTCGAAAATATTCTTTCTGTAATCAAAAAGATGTTCTACAATTGACCCCTTATCACAGCCAAATTAAAAACGCAAGCATAATATATTAATAAATAGAGTAGCACACAAAATTTGAAGTGATTACTTAATTTGTTGGGAATGTATTAACAAATAATGTTTATTTTTATATGTTGCATGGAAAAAGCTCATTGTGGCAGAGTTTTCATTATTTGTGGGCTATAATTTGATAGACCTGTCAAAAATACTCATATACTTAATAATAACTCTGGGTTTTGCATTCAGATATAACCAAACTATGATAGGCTCTATATTTTTTCAGTTTTTTCATACAATAGGCAAAAGTCTAAAATGGTGCTATTTTAGGAACAAAAAATGAAGATAACATTTAACTGATAATAAATGCAGAATTACTTTTAATTCCTTATCAGGAAATTTCGTGTGAATTTGACAAGAACTCTGTCGCAAGGTTCATTTTACACATGTATTGAGTATGTAAGGGGCAATCATTTGAAAACCGAACACCCGCCATAACACACATCCCTCGTGAGAGGTGGGAACACTGTTGGTACCTATTGATACTACCATCGCTGTGGTAGGAGAACTACACAGTGACAGCTCACAGGTACACGCAGTTGTTGGGTTATGTCCTTGTTAGTGCGCGGACAGGTCTAGTGTGTTCGTTCAGCTGTAGAAATGGAGGCAAGTGAAGAAGAACAGAGAATTGTAGTTCACTCTTTGGTGGTGTAGTGCTTTGAAGACACTTTGCAGAAACTACGACGCGCCATACGGTCGAAGCGCACTGTAGTGTATTGGGCGGAGTCATTCTGTTACATGATAATGCCCGCCCCCATACTTCAAATCTGACCAGGGCTCCGCTTCAGCGATTTAGTTGGGAATCACTTCAACACCCTGCGTACATCCAGGATCTTTCCTCTTGTGATTTTCACTTTTTTTTGGAGATCTGAAGAAAGACATTCGTGGACGTCGAATTCAGTGCAAGAGTGAGTGCGGTTTTGAATCCGTCATCGACCTACCTCTTTCTACAAAACTGTAATCGATCGTGTCGTCTCCCAGTGGATAAATGTATTAACACTTTTGGTAATTACTTTCAAATTAAACCATTCCATGGTCACATTGTAGCGGGTGTTAGTTTTTCGTGTGACTGCTCCTTCTATTTTAAGCTAGAAAAATGCAATTGAAAGTTTTAAGAAAAATACTTGCAGTAAAACTACTCTGGACTGTAAGGTAATCCCTCAGACTTCTGTCTTCTCTTATGTACAGCGTAGGCATACTACAAGGTAAATAGATTCCAGCGGAATTATTGAAATGGGTAGTCCGAGCCAACAGTGTCTGAAAATGAGAGAAAAGGGCGGAATAGAGATGGCTGAAAAATAATGTAGCAGTTACTTTGTCACAGTTACATGCCTGTCACTGTTACAAATGTAACGAGGACAAAAAATAACAGGTTACCGAGTAACGACAACAGGAGAACGTACTAGTGAAAACAGTAACTTGGCACTGGGAACTGTCACTACTAGCAGTCTACAGATACAGAATGTGACCTTCGGAATTCAGATAGTACGTATGTCTTCCAAGTGAGAATGCTTTCGTAGAAGATTACTTTATCTATAATACACTATAGTGTATTTGTTTAAGTTACTGCTGCCATCTTGTAACTAAAGTGTGAACTGTTATGACCTATTCAACTGCTCAGGGGTAATCGTTGACTCAGACATTGCGCAGGGATATCTACATTATAATATTATTATAAGTTTCATCTGTATAATTTTTCTTGTACCATAAATAAATTAGTATGCTAACTTTTCATATCGATATTATGGATAATATAGATGACATAACATTAATTCATATTACTTAATCGATCTTCTTGTACCGGTTTGTGTTGAGCTTTGGCAGACAGATCCTCATGTTTTCTTGTCTTCAATCCTTGATCAGGGCATTGTCATACTCACTCCTCTAGATTTCAGAAAAGACGCTATGTTGTCTTCTCATATCATCCGTTGTCTGCCTCTCGTTACCTTTATAGCAAATAGGAATACGTGTTTTGCTGCACCGACTTTCAACAGTGTAGTGATGCGCGCGCGCATGTGAGAGTGAATGAATGCAACACAGCTGTCAGGAGACAAGCTTGAAGCCGTGACCAATAAAAGATAAGTAATGTTGGCCGTTATTTTTAACTGTTATTTTTCACCGTTACTTTATTGTAGCAGTGACAGGTGTAGCAGTTACACCGTTTGTCACACCTCTAGGGCGGATGCTTGCTCTATATACCCCATGCCACTACCCTTAAGTAGGGGACATACATATTTGAACATAGAAAAGTGAGGTGTATTAAACTGTTTTTTCCGCAACAGTGGAAATGAATACTAGAAGGAAACTTATTATAACAAACACAATATTCCTTTACACGTTCCTACATGTTTAGAAATCACATAAACATACGGCAATATATATATTTCGTTCGAAATCTGTTTACCCTTCAGGGTCGGTTTTTCCCTCCGACTTAGCGAGGAATCCCACCTCTACCGCCTCAAGGGCAGTGTCCTGGAGCTTCAGACTCTTGGTCTGGGGATACAACTGGGGAGGATGACCAGTACCTCGCCCAGGCGGTCTCACCTGCTATGCTGAACAGGGGCCTTGTGGAGGGATGGGAAGTTTGCAAGGGATAGACAAGGAAGAGGGAAGGAAGCGGCCGTGGCCTTGAATTAGGTACCATCCCGGCATTTGCCTGGAGGAGAAATGGGAAACCACGGAAAACCACTTCTAGGATGGATGAGTCGGGGACGGAACACACCTCTACTCAGTTGTCCTCCCGAGGCTGAGTGGACCCCGTTCCAGCCATCGTACCACTTTTCAAATTTCGTGGCAGAGCCGGAAATCGAGCTCGGACCTCCGGGAGTGGCAGCTAATCACGCTAACCACTACACCACAGAGGCGGACATTACATATATTTATTTATTCAAAATTATGGTGATTCATGGCCTTTTCCCCGATAATTTCCAAACACATGAATATTTTTATATGACTATTTTCTGTTATGATTAGTAATGTTATAGCTACGACATTTACTAGAATGAGTGACGTCCATTAAGTATAAATAATATTTTCAATTAAGTTATTTTCATGCAGTCAATTTTTCATCAATTTTCATTTGAAAGTATATTTTTTGAACTAACCAATGAAGCTAGCTCATTAATTATAGTAAGTCTTCTCTATGAAATAAACGTGCAGGCAAAATTTCATCTCAAGATCTTACAAACTTTCAGAATTATCAGGGAAACGGTTCTGAAAAACAAAAATTAGGGAAAACGAGCAAGAAGCTTGCTTGGGTGACAGAGCTTCACGTTTTTGGTCATAACTCAGAAAGTATTGGAGATATTAACACAAATTTTGAACTGTTATGAAGAGAAAACTTCAATTTTAATTGAAAAAGTAAATTGAAAAATCGCATTTTTGGTCGGTCAAAGGTGTCGGTTGCCGCTTAAACCCGGTATTTAGAGGCGCAAAATTGGCGTTAGGGCACGGAGTAAGAATTTGGGGAATTTTAAAGTTTTGAAAGTTCGATTGTTTGGTCGAAAACGCAGCATTTCAGTGACAAGTGTTGAGAAAACAGAACTGTTGATCAGCAAGCCGTCGTGAAAGAAGCCGGCAATAAACAATCTTTCCATTAGAGTTCTCGAATACCGTTGCCCTCCTGCCGTCTTTGAACAGCGAGACGTTCGATAAAGTGAAGAAGGGTTGTAACAAAAGACCTATTTTAAGGGTGGCAATAAAAAAACTCCACCGGGGCAATCGCTTTAAGGGTTGATCGTAGTGGTTGCGTATAGCATGCAAATTAGGGGAGGGGAGATGGTAGGAAGGAACCCAACAGGTTTCTCTAGATGCCCAGGAGATGCAAGAGAAAGAGAACGGAAAATAAAAAAGAATTGCGCAATACTTAAAACGATGATCGTATACTGTGATTGAGATGTTTACAGGCTTATTTTTCTAATGTAACATCGCCATAAAGGAAGAGAAATGATGCTATTCTGTGGAGGGAAAACACGTACGGGAACAATTTATTTATAAAAATGTATGAAATGTTTCATTTCGCCTTATCTAGAACGACATTACCAATGGATGACAATAAAAAGGATTCTGTAACCATTCTGAAATAATTGTATTCGTAAAAAGTGAAGATGTATAGGCGAAGTGCTGATGTCATATGATAGATGCCGTAGGGATCACCTTCAAAATCGTTAAAACTATTTATTCGAACCTTCGTTGACTGCCATAGATTTTAAAAGACGCTAGGACAAACGAAGAGAAATAAAATGCAGATGATGGATAAGGGGGAAATATATTTAATAATAATAATAGTCGATCTCAAAATTAGAAGTAAGGTTTTGAGCCTTAGGGGTTACCTCAAGATGTATTCTGGCTGTTATTTTGTTCTGGCAGTATGTTTTTTTTTTCCTTTTGCAATTTGTTTTACGTCGCATCGACACATATAGGTCTTATGGCGACGATGGCGTAGGAAAGGGCTACGAGAGGAAAAGAAGTGGCTCTGACCTTAATCAAGGCATAACTCCAGCATTTAACTGGTATGAACATGGAAAACCAAGTAAAACTATCTCCAGGGCTGCCGACAACGAGGTTTGAACCTACTGTCTCCCGAATGCAAGCTCACAGCGTAACTCGCTCGGAATACAGATAAAAAAAAACGGTAGGCCAAAGTAAGAAAAATGAAAGGAAATGCATATAATAATAATAATAATAATAATAATAATAATAATAATAATAATAATAACGGGCAAGTTGGCGGTGTAGTTAGAGGCGCGTAGCTGTGAGCTTGCATGCGGGAGACAATGGGTTCGAGCTCCACCTTCGGTAACCCTGAAGATGGGTTTCCGTGGTTTCCCATTTGCACACCAGGCAAATACTCAGGCTGTACCTTAATTAACACAACGGCCACATCCTTTCCACTCCTAGCCCTTTCCTATCCCATCGTCGCCATAAGACCTATCTGTGTCGGTGCGATGTAAAGGTACTTCTAAAAATAATCATATTTCACTTGAGTTTTATTTATTTATTTATTTATTTATTTATTTATTGTGAGCAAAAGAGGTCAAGGGGCCCAATTACAAATTTCACTATAATTGTTATTTTGACCTAAAAAAAGATAAAGAAACATGAACTAGAGTGTTCTTAAAATTGCTTAAAAAACAGTATTCTACTCTAATATTTCATTTGAGATCTTATAAATTGAATAATATTGTTTAACGCGTGTATGCCACTTTAATCCTTTAAATCTATGAAGTAAGGTAAATAATTTGTTTGTGATTTAATAATAATAATAATAATAATAATAATAATAATAATAATAATAATAATAATAATAATAATAATAATAATTAATAATAATAATAATAATTAATAATAATAATAATAATAATAATAATAATAATAATAATAATAATAATAATAATAATAATAATAGTACATTTATTGAGGCCTCATGACTCCAACTCCGCAAGTTCGATTCTGCATCAGTCTGGTGGTATCTGAAGTTACTCAAATACGTCAGCTTCGTGACACTTGATTTACCGGTAAATTAAAGAATTCCAGCAAGACAAAATCTGCACCTCAGTGTCTTCGAAATCAGTTAAAGTAGTTAATATAACGTAAAATAAATTTTATTATTATTAGAACCATTACATGATGGTTACGCTCGATAATGCGTCGAGTTCGGTTAGAATCCCATTCTTGGAGAAAAATGTTCACCATCAGAAAGTTGACCGGCAGGGTAGGGAAGGTGGTAATATTCAATTTAAAATCACTAAATTGCGTGCATAAGGGTCAGTTCCATTTTAAACGTCTCTGCTGTGTTCAAATATAGTGAGGACTCCTTGGTGTTATTCGACATGAGTAGGCTGCATGCCGACACCCGATTTCACACTCTCCCTATCTCATCATCATCATCCATATGCAGACACTCAGGTCAACAAATTGAAAGACCTGCATCAGGCGAGCCGAACATATTATTGGATATTCGTGCTACATAAAGCGATTAGATAAAGAAAATAAATTATTATTATTTTATTATTATTATTATTATTATTATTATTATTATTATTATTATTATTATTATTATTATTATTATTATTATTATTATTATTATTAAATTGATACTGACTCTTACAATTTTGATTGCAGGAGTTCCTTTTCGTTCTAAATTCTGCCCACACTGAAACAGATAATTCTTATGAAGACGGGGAGATAGGAAAGGCTAGGAATGGGAAGAAACCGACCGTGGCATTAATAAAGGTACAACAGTACAGCATTTGCCTGGTGTGAAAAAGGGAAACCACGGGAATTCATCTTCAGGGCTGCCGACAATGGTGTTTGAATCCACCATGTTCCGAATACTGGATACTGGCCGCACTTAAGCGACTGCAGCTATCGAGCTTGGTGCTAGATAAATACAATAATATATTATTATGATTTCAATTATCGCGGATCTTACTACTTTGACTACATTGGAAGTTTCAATTTGCTCTAGCCTCTGCCTAAGGAGAGATGGAAAAATACCGTATTCATCTAGAAATTACAATTTACAATTGCCCTTACGTCGCACCGTCCGGGTCTGTGGCTAAATGGTTAGCGCCCTGGCCTTTGGTCACAGGGGTCTCGGGTTCGATTCCCGACGGGGTCGGGAATTTTAACGATCATTGGTTAATTTCGCTGGCACGAGGGTTGGGTGTATGTGTCGTCTTCGACATCATTTCATCCTCATCACGACGCGCAAGTCGCGTACGGGCGTCAATTCAAAAGACCTGCACCTGGCGAGCCGAACATGTCCTTGGACACTCCCGGCACTAAAAGCCATACGCCATTTCATTTTTTACGTCGCACCGACACAGGTACGTCTTTTGGTGACGATGGGTTAGGAAAGGGCTAGTAGAGGGAAGGAAACGAAACGTGCGAAAATGGGAAACCACGGAAAATCATCTCACGGCTGTCGACAGTTGGGTTCGAACCCACTATCTCCCGAATGGAAGCTCACAGCTGCGTGTCCCCAACAAACAATTGCTATAATTTTATTCATTACTTATAACCAAGTAATACTGAAGAATAATGGCAGTAAGAAAATAGAAAAGGCTTATGGAAAGAGAGAAAACTGCTCCCAGGAGTTTCTCACAGTGGAGAACAATCAGCAGTCAAATCACGAACAAACAGTTAAACGTTCGTTGAAATAACAAAAGAAGCACGACCATTACTGATACACTTCAACCCATTTGTCAAAGGGGAGAAGAGACGCTACCAACAGTCAGAACATAAGAAGATCGATTACAAAACTAAGCCTCCTGTAACACAACGCCCCATATATTTATCTTCTTCCTATAGCGTACCTGTCTGCTGTCCGTAGTTCCAATGTATGTTAACGCCTCCTTACGTCTCTAACTACTCGCTGAATATTTCTGACAAAAAATGAAACAAAAAGTGTTGGGTTGGTAATTTCTGGGCAGGAAAACTGGTTCAATTATTACTGAGCGTCAACTGAAACGCGAGGAATATAATGGTTAATTATCTGTTAGAGGGAAGACTGTGTTTGTCGTACACGTAATTAAATGTATCACTTCACGATAATGTACCATAATAAGAGTTAAGTGTTATCTGTCAAAGATATGAGCCAATTAATATTTTAACGCACTTATTAGTTATTAAATTATGAGGCAGATTGTGTTAGTATCTGACTGCTTGCGTAATGTTGTGCTTATTAGACTCTCGCGAAGATTGTGAGATTACATCCGGGCACTGCTAGGAATTTAAGAATGGCCCAAGGTCTGAGCAAGCTCTGAATAAAAAAAACCCGCACATTTTCTACGCTACAAGGAAAATTATAGTATCATGGATATGATTTTCGGCTTAGAGGACGAGAGAGCGAGTACAGATTCTTATGACGTAAGAGGCGACTAAAAGGGGCGACGAAGGGATGATGAATTTGGAACTATGAGATGACCTGTGATTAATATCATTAATATCATGGGTCTGCATTACCTGTGACTAGTAACCGTTATGTGAGGAACATCGTGGGTCTGCGTTACCTGTGACTAGTACCATTATGTGTCTGGGTCTGCGAGTAGTACCATTATTATGAAAAACATTATTATGAAAAACACCATGACTACGTTACCTGTCATTAGTACCATTATGTGAGGAGCACCATGGGACTGCGATACCTGCCAGTTGTACCATTATTATGATAAACACCATGGGTCTGCGTTATCTGTGATTAGTACCTTTGTGTGACAAACATGGGTCTACGGTGCCTATGATTAGTACCATTATGTGAGGAACACCATGAGTTTGCGATAACTGCCAGTTGATTATTATGATAAACACCATGGGTTTGCGTGACCTGTGATTAGTATCACTATATGAAGAACACTATGGGTCTGTGTTATCTGTGATTAGTACCATTATTATGAGAAAAACCATGGATCTGCGTTACCTGTGAATAGTATCATTATGTGAGGAACACCATGGGTCTGCGATACCTGCCAGGTGTACCATTATTATGATAAACACCTTGGGTCTGCGTTACCTGTGAGTAGTATCATTATGTGAGGAACACCATGGGTCTGCGTTGCCTGTGAGTAGTATCATTATGTGAGGAACACCATGGGTCTGCGTTGCCTGTGATTAGTACCATTATGTGAGGAACACCATGGGTCTCCGATACCTGCCAGGTGAACCATTATTATGATAAACACCTTGGGTCTGCGTTACCTGTGATTAGCACCATTATGTTAGGAATGCCATAGGTCTGCGATACCTGACAGTTGTACCATTATTATCAGAAACACCATGCGTCTGTGTTACCTGTGATTAGAACTATTATGTTAGGAACATCATGGGTTAGCGTTTTAGGTTCTACTAGATCCTAAAACGAATAATGATGGAAAGTGACCAAGAATCCAAAACAATCAGTGGATTGAATTCACAATGCCTTTATTTTCTGAGATGTTGCTTGTTGTCAAAAGGAGTCCAAAATCCAGGTAACCGACCCCTCATAATGGTACTAATCACAAGTAATGTAGACCTATGGTATCCCTCATATATACCTCCTGTGGGTGGGGGACGCAGACGAAAAATACACCCACCGTATCCCCTGCCTGTCGTAAGAGGCGACTAAAAAGGGCGACCAAGGGATGATTAAATTAGAACCATGAGACTACTTGTGAGTAGTAGTATCATGCTAGGAACAATGACAATTTAAAAGTCGAAAACTCATCAACTGACCTGAATTCAAACCATGATGATGAAGATTTAATGGATGAATATGAAGTTAAAATAATCAGTGGATCCGACCCGCAATGCCTCACCTAGACAGAAACTGTCTTAAACAATAGTACATACTGACCAAGGGGCTGCTTCCAAATCACTATCGTGAATCTATGATGCTTATTGTATAAGTGGGTCCAAAATCTAGGTCAACCGCCCCTCATAATGGTACTTATCGCCAGGAAAATAAGAACCATGGTATATCTGATGTAGCGGTATTAATCATGAGTAACGTAGACTTACGGTGTCGCATATTTTGTGGTACTACTCACAGGTAATGTAATACGCACAGGTAACGCAGACCTATGGTGTTTCTCACATTACGGCGCCACTTACAGGCAACGCAAACCTATGGTGTTCCTCACATAGGTGTACTAATCACACTGACTCGTATTATCCCGTGGTGTTCCTCAAATACTGGGTACTAATCGCAGGCAACGCTCAGGCCCGTGGTGTTTCTCACAATGGGTCTAATCACAGGCAACGTAAGCCCGTGGTGTTCCGGATATAGTGGTACTAATCACGGGCACTGTAAAATCCCTACTGATTCACCCTCTGTCGATACCAATCACAAACCTATTGTGTACCTAACATAGTGGTATTACTCGCAAGTAGTGGCGACCCACGGGGTTTCTTGCATGATGGTGAAAATTAGAAGTAGTCTCATGGTTCTAATTTAATCATCCCTTGGTCACCTCTTTTAGTCGCCTCTTACGACAGGCAGGGTATACCGTGGGTGTATTCTTCGTCTGCGTCCCCCCACCATGGGTATACATTAACTGTGATTAGTGCCATTATGAGGGGCGGGTGACCTGGATTTTGGACCCCTTTCGACAACAAGCAGCATCGCAGAAAATAAGGCATTGTGAATTGAATCCACTGATAGTTTTGGATTCGTGGTCACATTTCTCATTCGTTTTAGATTCTAATTTGTGGATATATTTTGAAGTTTTAATTATCGTTTCATTTCGTTACACTTCGTACCGTTAGGGGCATATGACCTAGTTGTTATTCTCCTTTAAATAACAAACATCATCCTCATCCCTCTGACGACGTGCAGGGGATACAAATAATGTATTCTTTGACTTCCAACCACAGGGGCAGAAAAGAGTTCCGATTGATCGAAAGAAAATTGATTGATTGTATTCACAAAATATCCATTATGGTCCTTTGTTGTGATAAAATGAAATACATTCTAGACGTCGTAAATATAATACTAATATAAAAAAGCAATGTCATCTCCGTACAGTTCAAAAAGGCACTTAGAGGGGTGGAAGGTAAAGGCTTCCAATCCGTGCCCTCGGTACTTGATGGTGTATAGTGGTTAGCTCTACATCCGGCCATGTTTGCTTCAAGGAATGAACCCGGTACTCATTTTTTGTGTAGGCTGAGTGAACCTCAGGGCCATGTGCATCTTCGGAAGTGGATATATCGTTTCTTTAATTTTTCGACTTCATGACATGGAATCGAACCTGTGTCCGTCCGGGTGAACAAAGCACACCTTTCTCGCCTCGGCCTGGCAGCTCTATAAAATTATTATTTTTATCGTCATTATTAACCAGCGCTATGGTGTAGATGTAGCGTGTCTGTATCTTATTCCAAGGCCCTGAGTTCGTTTTCCGGACAGTTCAAGGATGTAATTCTGGACTGGGTAGCAGAACGTGGTTCACTTGATACAAGCTCTTAGTTACAGGAAGAAAGCACACAGTGAGAAGATGACGCTACTGACCGAGTGTACATAGACAACATTGGTAGCAGAACGTAGTTCACTTGATACAAGCTCTTAGTTACAGGAAGAAAGCGCACAGTGAGAAGATGACGCTACTGACCTAGTGTACATAGACAACACTGGTAGCAGAACGTGGTTCACTTGATACAAGCTCTCAGTTACAGGAAGAAAGCGCACAGTGAGAAGATGACGCTATTGACCTAGTGTACATAGACAACATTGGTAGCAGAACGTGGTTCACTTGATACAAGCTCTTAGTTATAGGAAGAAAGCGCACAGTGAGAAGATGACGCTATTGACCTGGTGTACATAGACAACATTGGTAGCAGAACGTGGTTCACTTGATACAAGCTCTTAGTTACAGGAAGGAAGCGCACAGTGAGAAGATGACGCTACTGACCTGGCATACGAGTACATGGACGAACACTGGTTGTCATGGTTACAATGGTGTGGGGTAATTGATGATGGTAATTTCAGATTGTGATGGTGATTATTGTTTTGAAACGAAGTACAACTGAGCAATTATCCTCTACTAATACAATTCAGAGAGAAAATATAGAAGGGATCCGATAATTCGAAATATTAGGTATCGTCCAAAGAAATACAAGGATCATGAAAGGCGTAACAATTAAAGACTCTCTAAGGATTCCACAATTAACAACGTCGGGTTCGGAAAGGAAAGAGAGTTGACCAAGGGAGGTCGGAATCCACCAGAATCCACTAAGCTACCAGAGTCGTAAACATGGCCCTTTGGTCCTCGATGAATTAAGATAATACACTGGTGGAGAAAATATCCGAACACCATGGGATAAGGAATGTAGAACACGGAAGTTTAGGCAATATATTTGTCGAGGTAACATATTTAATTGATTAAAGGTACAAGATTACAGGTTAATATCCGCGCGAAAAAAACAACCGCAAATATGCTATGCTTGCCCATTAATAACCGGTGTAATCGCCTGACTGTTTAATGCAGGCTTCCAAACGTGCATTCATTGTGTCGTACAGGTGCCGGATGCCAGCTTGTGGAGTTCCATGTCTGTTGCAGCTGATCAGTCTACACAGGAACGGTTAATGCCGGTTGTGGATAACGCTGGAGTCGTCGTCCAATGATGTCCCATAGGTGCTCGATTTGGGACAGATGGGGGGATCGAGCAGGCCAAGGCAACATGTCGACACTCTGTAGAGCACATTGGGTTACAACAGCGGCATGAGAATGCTATTCATGAATGGCAGCACAACAGGTCGGATCACCAGACGGGGGTACACATCTGCAGTCAGGGTGGGTCGGATAACCACAAGAGTGCTCCTCCTGTCATAGGAAATTGCTCCCCAGTCCAGAACTCTGGGTGTAGGTCCAGTGTGCCGACGCCACTGACAAGTGGAATGCAGGCGCTCACCTGGCCTCCTTATAACCAACACACGGCCATCATTGGCACCAAGGCAGAACCAGCTTTCATCGGAAAACGCAACGGACTTCCACTCCATCCTCCAATGAGCTCTCGCTTGACCCGACTAAGTCGCAGACGGCTGTGGTTTGCGGTAAGTGGAATGCACGCCGAAGGGTGGTCGGCTCGGAGCCGTCCTTTAAGTAACAGATTTCGAACATTTCGTTGCGTCAATGTGGTGTCAACTGCCGCGCGAATTGCTGCTGCAGACGCAGTCCAGTGCGCCACAGCCATACGCCGAATACGGCGGTCCTCCCTCTCGGTGGTGCCATAGGAACGTCCGGAGTCCGGTCTTCTTGCGAACGTATCTTCTCGTGACTACTGCTACTAGCAAGCATGCGCAGTGGAGACATTCTTGCCAAATCGTTATGCAATCGCGCGGAAGGAATATCCACCTTCACGTTGCCCTATTATACGGCCTCGTTCAACCGCAGTGCGGTGTTGAAACCGGCCTCTTCGTTATCACAAAGCCATTCTTGACCCATTCACAGTCACGCCGTCCAATCTCACAGGTAACTATCGCTCTCACACAGTATTTAAAGCAAACGTGACGTGCAACGTCATGCGGCCGCTACTAGCGCCTCTCTAATGCGATTTGCGGGAAATGTGTATCAAGGTCATCTTTCAGATGTATAAACACGCCTACCAACGTTCTTTAATCCAGCACAACTTCTTCTCTGCGTTTGGATATTTTATTCTGCAGTGTATGACCTTTATGCTATACTGTGGTGTATGCAATATTTATATGTTATAAATGGAAAACCTGTACATTAGTACTGTGATGGCGGGAGATAAAACTTGAGCTGGGGATACATAGACATCATTTTCACGGAGCTGCAATCTGGCAGAGAAACGATTAAAGAAGGTTAAGTTTGGTTTTCGCTGACTCATAATCTCTCTGACTACTCTTGTCTACATTACTATGAAGCGGATTTCAACCAATCAGAGACACTTTCTAATAAACAGTACGGTAAAGTATCATTTTCCGAATTGTCTTGAGTATGGAAAGAAGGTAATTACGTCATTGTATGAAATGAAACCATTTTCACCATTAGAATATCGTACGGCAGGGTAGGAGATATGTTATTATGCAATTTCTGATCAAAAGAATGCGTATCAAATCTCTCTACAGCTGTCGTATGGAGTGAGGGCATATAAAGTTGTTGATGATCGACGTCCTTCTGACCCTTCTGCCATCAGGTCAAAGCAAGGGCTGCAGTGTCATAGAGTTTGGTTTGCTTTGGTGCCTATAACTGAGGTGTGCTTGGGGATAACGATGTAAGTGCCAGGAGGGGGGGTCTCATTTTCGGGTTTTTCCTTTAACACATTCTATGTTATCTTCCTAAAACTGTTGAAACAGGCGCAATTACCAAGCATTCGCATGTAGTTATCACTAATTCCTAAAAAATGTGCGCCAGGTGTATATACAAGATAGTTTCCGAGCCTACTAAAAGATATAAGTGCCATCTACATGGATTACCTGTTGTTGCTAGTGTATTATTATCTTTTACTTTTGAAATCTGGATTGATAGCTTGATTTTCTTCTCTCAGGTGTACAAGTTAAGCCTTGACCAGATCCTTTGGTGTAATTTGACAGGTTTGCGTAATGCGCCTAAACAGAGTTTCAAATTCTCCTTATCCTATCGTCATCATCACACTACAGTTATTATAGTCAACCCAGATACGCATACACTCGCGTGCTGATCGTCGCCCCTGAAGCAAAGGCTAACGAACTTTTTGAACAAAGATTGTGCTCACAAATAAATGAAAATCGCAAAGAACCCTTTATCACTACCAATGGACTTGTATCCACCTGCCTGAGTATTAGAACACACATAAACAGGTCATGATCGTGGTTTGGCTGTGGGAAGATAACCATTCTAATTGAAAATTTTTGGAGGGATGCTGTTTCAGGTATCGGAGAGTTTCATTTTCAATCAGATCAACAACACACGTCAAATATCAATTTTCCACCTATTGTTTTTTTTTTTGCTAGTTGCTTTACGTCGCACCGACAAAGATAGGTCTTATGGCGACGATGGGACAGGAAAGGGCTAGAAGTGGGAAGGAAGCGGCCGTGGCCTTAATTAAGGTACAGCCCCAGCATTTGCCTGGTGTGAAAAAGGGAAACCACGGAAAACCATATTCAGGGCTGCCGACAGTGGGATTCGAACCTACTATCTCCCGAATACTGGATACTGGCCCCACTTAAGCGACTGCAGCTATCGAGCTCGGTCTATTGTTATTTATGGAAGTATATTTATTTTGGTATCTTCTATAATACCTTGGATTTTGAATATTGGTTGTTGTCTTCTCTAGCATCGTATCTTCTCGAATTTATTATCACATTAAACATTTATAACTCTGTGTCTATTTAATATGTTGGCTGTGTAGAGTTTCATTCAATACGAAGATACAATTTTCCTTCAAACACGTAACGAACAAGATATAAGGACGAAATATGAACCATATAGAAATGTAAGATGTTGTAAAATATCTCTAGAGGAATACAAGGAATTGTTATGTAACTTATGTTAAAATCCCTCGAAGGCATTGAACACAAAAGCATTTCATTCCCTTCATGGCCCCCGGCAATTACTCGTGCTGCCGCTATTGCATGTGAGAACGTCTCAGCAGGCCTTGCTTGATATAGAAAGAAACAGTACAATGATCATAATGTTCTGAATACTCTGCTGTACGTATTTTTAAATTGTGAGAAAAGAAACATGTATAGGCTGAAATTGGTTCCTTTCACTGTGGGGTTCGCCATTGTGAACGGTCATACGAATGACTCTAATATTTTTACGTACATTTTCTTTAGTTGTATTGTTTCTAGGCCCTTTTCTTCTCCTTGAAATGGAAAGTGAGTTGTGGTATCACCGTCGTATGTATAACAATGTTTTACTGTAATCCAACATTTTGAAATTTACTTTCTACTGTTTGAAAATGATTCCTTAATTTAGAATATTCAGTTATTTGGTCTTGTACATTCGTTGCATTTAATATTTCATCAGATTTAACTATTTTCGAAATATAATTCACCTCGTAGATAGATACCCACTCTGTGGATACCCACAAAAAAACATTTATTGGGTCGATGCATTAGTTCGTAGGGTTCTTATATTTTATATTATTTTACAGTCACTGTCAGGTACTGTAACCCACAATCACAATCACTCACTGATGTATTCACCTCCACCCTCCTTCTGCCAACGTCCAGGTAGCAGTTGATTGCCTCGCCTGCAGAACGGTTTTGGTTTGACTGGAAGAAATCTGTTAGCCACTGATCAAAATAAGCTTCGTCAGGAAACACTTGCCCTTGAATGTGGTTAAGAAAGAGAGCGGAAATGATGGACATCTGAGGGGGGCAAGGTCAGGAGAATACGGAGGATGAAGAAGAGGTTCCCAGCCAAGTTCAGCAACCACACCTTTGGTCAGTTGCGCTATATCGCTATATGCGGACGAGCGTTATCATTGAGCAATAAGACTGGCTGTTGTCTTTTGTTGTCAATAGCAATGGCAAGCCGTCTTAGCTGGTCACTATTCACACCAAAGGTAATCGTTACGTTTTTCGGAAGAAGTTCATGGCGAAGAATACCATCTTTGTTCCTCCAAGCACACAACATGATTTTCTGTGGATGAGCACTATCCTTGTCACGGGGAGTTGCTTTTCTTTGATGGGCTGAGCCTCTCTTCATGTTGACATACAGGCTCCATTTCTCGTCACCGGTGACAAAGTTCGAAAGGAATGCTTCGTGCCTATCGCAAGCCAACCGGTGCCAGGCAAGCAATGACGAACAGATGTTTACGCGTTGATTGTTGTTACTGTCACTTAGCACATGTGGTACCCATATACCCAATTTCTGTACCTTACCCATCGAATGCAAATGGCGTGCAATAGTTGACTGATCACTTTCAAAAACTTGCGCCGTTTCCCGCGTTGTTTGACGACCATTCTCATGAAGCAACTCAGAAAGCGATTTTCACCAAAATCTGAAGGTCTTCCAGAACGCGGATCATCAGACAAGTCACACTGTCCTGCTTGAAAAAGGGAAAACCATTTTTGCTTCATTACAGTACACTTCACAAATTGTTCTCGCAGCTCCTGCTGCACTGGATCCTCGGTTAAACTCAGAGAGTCAAATGTTTCGGAAATGCTAACTTTTCTCAACTTGACATTCCATATCCGTTTATCTGAAATATACACAAATAATACGTTCACAATCAAGGAAACCTGGGTTTCACAACATACAAACTCCGAACTCAGTTTAAACAACGGAATAACAATAAGCGATCTCTTCACGCCGCATTGTTGCCAACCCAAAGAAATACCGCACGAACTTATGCATCGATCTAATATAATAAAATAGGGATGTACTGAAACACTACCGATAGATGTCTCACGTGTAGTACCCGGTATGCGCTTGTCGATCGTCATTTGTTTGTATGTGTTTTTAATGGAAGTTACCTAGTTAAATGCTGAAGTTAAAGATTTAATATATCGTTACGACAACAAAGACGACAAGAAAATTGTGATGCCTGACTATTGCGTGTCCCAATGTCCCAAAATCAAGGTCGACCGTATTCATACCATCAGTTTCCTAAGCAAGATGCTTTCCGTAAAAAGTGGTTGCATGCGATTCGTAGGCAGGACCTACGAAATAAAAATATGACTCCTAATATCAATTCTGCTCGAAACATTTTACAGTTGAAGATTATGTCATTACAGAAACTGGTAAGTAAGCTAATTAGTACTAATTAAGAAATAATTTTATAATAAAGTAGTACATTCTTACAAGTTAATATGACCTATTTCAATAATTTTAGGTGAAAGACGAAGACTTAAGGAGAACACTGTACCTTCGGTATTTTCATGGTGTGGTACCGGTACTTAGGAAATAACTCCGAGAGCAAGAAGATATAGAAGTAGGAAAACAGCTATAACACCGCGTGCGGTACGGTACCCTATATCACACAGTGACCTATAATTTGACACTGGAGCACCATCAATTTCAGACTTCCTGAAAAGGAAATAACTCATTTCTTTCAAATTTGAAATTTTTATACCGGTATTTATCTTATGGTCCGAAACAAGATCCTGAAACTCGTGCGCTACACGGAGATGAAGTTCAGTCGTACTGAATGTAGCCCCAGGCACTGCTGTCACACCAATGTCGTGCCTTATGTACGCCTATAACCGACCAAGAAAAGAAAAAAATACCGTATTAGGAATGTTTTCAAACTGCTGTTTGTACTTGAATTAAATCTTAACAAAAACGCTAAAAGGAGTTGCTGCATTTATTCCTTACTGGTACCTTTCAGTCAACTCTTGCATTTTCCGGATACTTTATCGCCCCTTTTCTTTAATTCTGCTTCCAAATCCGCAATCGTCATTGCACGTATACCATTTCCCGTCTTGTTGAAAACGTTAGCAGAATATGGTAACTCCATTTTAATGCATTTAAAGCAAAAATTTCGTCTCGATGATTGCAAATGTAGGAATACTCCATATAACTCTCATGTAAAACAATCGAGCAGCGGAAAGCGCATACCGGGTATTACCATTACGCTGCCTAGCGGACAAGTTTTGCGTGATACATCCCTATTGTTTTGCAGCCAATGATCATAATAAATAAACAATACATCTAAGCTTTCTCGTAATGACACTTTGCAATGTGCAGGACGTCGTGCTGAGAAAAGGTAATTTGGTAGGCCAAGGCGTGTCACGGATTTGGTACTTACTTACTTAGTTATTTTCTTACTTATTTATTTTCTTACTTACTTAATTACTTAATTAAGTACTTATTTAATTACTTACTTATTTAATTAATTAATTACTTACTTAATTAAGTACTTATTTAAGTACTTACTTACTTACTTACTTACTTACTTACTTACTTACTTACTTACTTACTTAATTAGTACTTATTTAATTACTTACTTACTTAATTACTTACTTAATTAAGTACTTATTTAATTACTTACTTACTTACTTAATTAAGTACTTATTTAATTACTTACTTACTTACTTAATTACTTACTTATTTACTTACCTACTTACTTACTTACTTACTTACTTATTTACTTACTTACTTACTTACTTACTTATTTAATTAATTAATTAAATTACTTTCTTCTTTTCTTACGTATTTATTTGCTTCCTTCCTTGCTTATTTACTTACTTATATACTTCTTTGCTTACATTCTTGCTTTCTTTATTACTTACTTGCATATTTCCCTACTTATTTAGTTGATTACTTGGTTTCTTCCTTTCTTAGTTATCTATTTCCTTCCATTCTTCCTTCCTTCCTTCCTTCCTTCCTTCCTTCCTTCCTTCCTTCCTTACTTACCGTGTCCAGGTCAGATACAACGTTTCCACCATTTAGTGACAGAGGCCACTATGTTGTGCAGTATTCAATAAGTTTCCCACGCACAAGAAGATCTGATGAAACAGATAAACAGACACAAAAATTAAATACCACATGAACACGTAGTAAGACGCAAAAGATTGCACGCAAGTTTAATTTACTTTTTATAGATTAACACTATTTTCTTTCAATATGTAACGTAATGAGAAACTGCAAAAAAAAAAAAAAACATGTAACTAAAATCGTTTCAGCTGCCACCAATTCAAACGGTTTGATTCGTTATGCATGCATAAGATATTTGTTTGTTAATGTAAGGAGATTGGTTCTAGTACATACAATAAAAGCAGTGTCATGGCAGGGGTTAGTCATTCATTATGCAAATCTATTCTAATTGTGTATATGTATGTGAATAGCAAAGAGGGCAGGACATACAACCTAACTAATTATACACGAGAAGAGAAATGCCCAGTTGATGGGGAGGAGAATATTCGTCATTATTTAAATAAGTGGTGAGAATCGATCACCTATCTTCTTGAATCGGCAATGTTTCCTTCAGCTGAGTGTGTTGTATTTTTATTTTATTTTTGGAATAAATAAAGATGCAGATAATACAGGAACAATAATGAGTCTGCGGCACGCGATGAGGTTATAAAGAGGCAGGTTGAGTGTTAGAGGCGATACTTGCTAAGACGCAGTGTCACACATCTTTAATATTATCACCACGCCCTGATGTTTCCATCGCGTTAGGTTGAGCAAACAGGCGTACAACTCAAACAACAAATTATGTTAAATGTTTACCTTTCCATGGACAAATTATTGAAAAAAGTAATGTAACTTTGAACCACTTATGTATATTTGTTACTGTGTAGAATGGTTACGGTTTATGAATCAGAAACAATTTTAACTTCATTTTAATAATCACAACCATATTAAAAATACCCGAATGGATCAGATACCGAGAAAGAAGAATTATCTATAATCCGTACAAAAATCATTCTGCAGTGATAAAAGTCGAAGGCTACGAAATGCAATGAAATGTGGTATGGCTTTTAAGTGCCGGGATATCCCAGGACGCGTTCGGCTCGCCAGGTGCAGGTCTTTCTATTTGACGCCCGTAGTCGACCTTCGCGTCGTGATGAGGATGAAATGATGATGAAGACAACACATACATCCAGCCCCCGTGCCGTAGGAATTAACAAATTAAGGTTAAAATCCCCGACCCGGCCAAGAATCGAACCCGGGACCCTCTGAACCGAAGGCCAGTACGTTGACCGTTCAGCCAACGAGTCGGACAAAGGCTACGAAATAAGCGTCAGCAATCCAGAAAGGAGTGAGGCGATGCTTCAGTGTGTACCCTGACTTTTTATTATTATTATAATTATAATTATTATTATTATTATTATTATTATTATTATTATTATTATTATTATTATTATTATTATTATTATTATTATTATTATTATTATGTGCGTATAGACCCAATGGATCACGCAAAGCTCTAACGATTCTGTTTTCTGAGTTGCCAAACAGCTCTCATCCTTTCTCCGTGGATCCTTCTTCGTTCTTCTGTCCACTTTGTTCCTGTCTTCTTTTTCACTTCGTTGTGTGGCTGCACTTTCCATCCATTATTTTCTTTCCTATATAGGTTTCTGTCCCCGATGTCCGTTGAGTTCGTCTGGGCTTTTTCCAGATTTTCTTCTCTTCCATTGTCTGTCTGTCTGTTTGTTAGGTCATCAGCCCAGAGGCTGGTTGGATCCCCAAATAGGACCACCAAAGGCTATGCAGCTAAAGGGAAACTGCAAAAACCAATGGCAGAGCCCAAATGAGGCGTATCAGGCAAGATGAGGAGTGAGGTAGTTTGCCATTGCTTTCCTCACTGGGCCAGAAGGTGCTACTGCAGCACGACTGACCCTATGAGCAACACCTTTCATAACACTCAGACACTAGTCAGTACTCAGCACCACACATACCCCAGCAGCTCCCATATTGTCACAGCCATGGATGAGACTGGGACTTCGGTGGCAGCTACACCTTGCTCTAGCCTGTGCCAAGAGACGGATACAAAAATACTGCATCCATCAAGAAATGGCAACAGGCGGTCTCTTTCATTACCCATGGAATATTTTTTAGATGTTCTATGCAGGTGAGAATCTTTATGTCAGTCTACTTGCCGGCAGTCTGCGGACGTGGCCATAACATTTCAGACGTCTTTTGCGGATGTCTGCTGCAATGTTGGAAAGCTCTTCTGTCACTTTGCGTGACCTCAGTCTATAACCATTATTATTATTATTATTATTATTATTATTATTGCCGCCTCTGTGGTGTAGTGGTTAGCGTGATTAGCTGCCACCCCCGGAGGTCCGGGTTCGATTCCCGGCTCTGCCACGAAATTTGAAAAGTGGTACGAGGGCTGGAACGGGGTCCACTCAGCCTCGGGAGGTCAACTGAGTAGAGGTGGGTTCGATTCCCACCTCAGCCATCCTGGAAGTGGTTTTCCGTGGTTTCCCACTTCTCCTCCAGGCGAATGCCGGGATGGTACCTAACTTAAGGCCACGGCCGCTTCCTTCCCTCTTCCTTGCCTATCCGTTCCAATCTTCCCATCCCTCCACAAGGCCCCTGTTCAGCATAGCATGTGAGGCCGCCTGGGCGAGGTACTGGTGATACTCCCCAGTTGTATCCCCCGACCAAGAGTTTGAAGCTCCAGGACACTGCCCTTGAGGCGGTAGAGGTGGGATCCCTCGCTAAGTCCGAGGGAAAAACCGAACCTGGAGGGTAACCAGATGATGATGATGATTATTATTATTATTATTATTATTATTATTATTATTATTATTATTATTATTAACAAATACATAACAATTGCGAAACATCCCTGTGGCAATGGTAATTTACAGTAGTGTGATAAAAAAGTTAAAAGTTAATTACCCAACAACAACAACAACAACAACAACAACAAGTGTACAACAAGCAATTCCACTAAGAAAATATGACAAGAAATACCACTAGTTTAACATTCTAAATCTGGCATCATCATATACAATTTCACATCAAACATAAGAATTTCCACTGCTTAACACTATAAAGAACAGGCGGTAAGGGAAATGAAAGAGGAATTTGGAAAGGGAATCACAATCCAACGAGAGGAGATTTGCCGATGATATTGCTATTTTATCTGAGTTTCCAGAAAATCTGGAGAAATTGCTATTTTTTTTCGTGTGGCTATTTCTAGCCGAGTGCAGCCCTTGTAAGGCAGACCCTCCAATGAGGGTGGGCGGCATCTGCAATTTGTAGATAACTACGTGTTATTGTGGTGGAGGATAGTGTTATGTGTGGTATGTGAGTTGCAGGGATGTTGGGGACAGCACAAACACCCAGCCCCCGGACCAATGGAATTAACCAATTAAGGTTAAAATCCCCGACCGGGCCGGGAATCGAACCCGGGACCCTCTGAACCGAAGGCCAGTACGCTGACCATTCGGCCAACGAGTCGGACGGAGAAATTGCTGAATGGTATGGACAGAGACTTGGAGGAGTACAAAATGAAAATAAACAAATCCAAAACAAAATTAATGGAGGGCAGGTGATGCAGGAAGCATTAGATTAAGAAATGAAGACTTAAAGGAAGTAGATAAATATAGGGTGGCATGGAGAGCTGCATTAAACCAGTATATATACTGATAACCCAAACAACAACATAAAAATATGAAAACTCATTCTTTCCATTTTAATACATTGCTTACTAGTTTTTAACCTGTTGAGGTTGTCCGCGGATTAGCAGGTTATCCCTCAATTCCAAAAGTTTCTGTCATAAAACAGGTCTCGCTTGAATTTATGGTGGATTTTTACCACTTTTCCGTACATCTCTCTTCACCTCTGTTAGCCAGCTAGGGTGGATTTTTCTAAAGATCGGCTATTTTATGAGCCTATCGCTCTGTGATCACCCTCTTCACGTGTCTGTAAAATATAAACCTTCTCATTCTCATTGTGGTAGTGATCTTTCTGGTGCTCCCATGATGAACAATATTATTATTATTATTATTATTATTATTATTATTATTATTATTATTATTATTATTATTATTGTTACGGAGTTTTGTGGATTTGCAGAGGAGAAAGAAGGTGCTGGTTGAAATAGGTCTCAACTACTGAAGCATGAAAGATGAATTAAAATTTGAACAAGGTTATATTTTCAAAACTTAACAATAGTAGTATAGAATTTTGACAGCAAATAACAACAAGTTACATCAGGTACACAATTTACTGGGCTACGGCCCAAATTCATTAACTCTCGAGCTTTCAGCTCACAATCACAGAGCTACAGGGCAGAAAACCCCTAAGTACAAGGAGCACTTGCTCCTAATTACAATGTTAAAGAAAAGAGCAGAACCGCTCTCAATATTACAAGCCTATCAAAGGCTATAACAACCTTCACTTCAGACTGCCCTCAATGCACACCAAAAAAACAGAGGAATTTAATACCCAACCTACAGGGCCTTTACATGAGGAAAACAAAATGTCGGGTTAATTAAATGGCCCAGAAAACCAAATTGACTGGAGGCGTAGCTTGCACTCCTACATGAAATTGCCAAAAACCTAGGTGGCACTCGGCCAGTTATACAGGGGCTAATCCCATACTAGGGAGGTGACACGTATGAGAAAATTTTACCACATAAAAGAAGAGAAGAACAGTTATGAAATCGTAGTCACCTCCTTTTTACAAAATGAACGGGAGTTCGAGAGGGAGAAGCACTCTCTATCCCCGCTTTACAGATTTGTACTTTATAGATAGACAGAAAAGAATTTACTTTTTAAAAGGTCGGTTACATATTAAAGGTTTCGAACCTTCCCCGAGAGTTAAACTGCTGAGCTAGCTAGAAATGAAGATGTTAACAGGCCGTTACCTTGTAGAAGAACTGCTGCTTGAAGGAAGAGGCGCTTCCCGCCCCCTGCTACATATCCATACACAAAGAAAGATGTCACTGAAGTGGCCCCGACCCCAGAAAATCAGCAGTTTATGTACCCTCGTGGAACATTCGAGACCTTTCATGAATAATAACACCCGCCCACAAGCATTTATTGGTCAGCCAAAGATTACATGTCAAAACTGAAGATGAAAACTAGGATTGGTGGAAAATTAATTTAGAAAATACATGATTGGTTACATTCAAAACGGGCGGAAAGAACAGGTTTATATTGCCAACCGCCCCCCCCCCCCAAACCACAGAACAAAATTTAGTAAAAATAAAACTTAGGAATACAATATTTCTTCAAGAAGGTTCATTCCATAGCACCAGAGTGCACAGGTATAGTTTTTATGTAGTAACATCTAGAAGAGAATGTCCATACTTCTTGCTACAGAGCAAACAAAAACACCTCGAAACTCACATAGAGCCATCTACGGAGAAACAGTAGAATTAATACAGTTTTTCAAAGTTCGGGCTTTCTCCTGTAGAGTAGATTAAATTGGCGCAATATTTGAACTAGCGGCGTGGAGGTGTACCGCCCGGTACAACAACAACAACAACAACAACAACAACAACAACAACAACAATAATAATAATAATAATAATAATAATAATAATAATAATTCTTATTATTCTTTCTTCGTTATGCCCATTCATAGAGCGCGTTTGAACTTGTTAGTTGGTTTGATGGTTTGTGCCTTCTTATCCTCCCAAAATCTCTTCATGAATGCACTGTGTTGCATCTTGCGTTCTGTCGACCACTTCCTACCAGTTGTCTTTTTTGGTTTCTCCCTAAATTTATGATTGGCTACTTTTATTCTAAAAGCTCCACGATTTTCCATGATGTCGTCTGTGATATTTATTTCTTGGAGGTCCGCCTTAGTTTCTTCTAGCCATTTTATTTTGATCTTCTTTGAGTTGATTACTTTGAATAATCTTTTAGTTAGTCTGTCGCTGTTCATTCTGTAGATATGGCCATAGAAATTAAGGCGCCTTTTCCGTACGGCATCAGTAAACCTGTCGGTGAAGGAGTAGAGGTCCGCTGTTCTCCTCTTAATCCACATTCTATTTTCTCTCGTAGGACCATACATTTTCCTGAGAATTTTTCGCTCCTGCTTTTCAATTTCTGTAATTTTAGAGTGACCACCTAAGCATATGGTTTCTGAGGCATATAAAGCTTCAGGCAATACAACTGTCTTGTAGTGTTGTAACTTTGCATTACGCGATATGACTCTTTTGTTGTAGTAATTCCACGTCAGTCTGTATGCCTTATGTAGTTTGGTGTTTCTTTCTACATTGGCACTACTGTCTAATCCTGATGGTAGTATAATTTCTCCAAGGTATTTCAAGGAGGGCACCTGTGAAATTGTGCCGTTTTCCATCTCTAGCGGAGTTCTTTTGCCATTTTGACGTAGATTTTCCATGTACTTGGTTTTCTCGTAGGATATCTGGAGCCCTGCCTTTGATGCTATATTGTGTAGTCTCTGTATGGCATACCTTGTTTCATCCTTGGTCTTAGTAATGATCGCGAGATCATCAGCAAATGCTAAACATTTCACATTGACCTTACTTCCCAAATTTCCGATGTTCCTTGATATCCTTTTCCCACTCTCTAATAACTTTGTCTAGAACTAAGTTAAATAGAAAAGGGGAGATGCTGTCACCTTGACGAACGCCCGTACATATTTCAAAAGGCTCAGAGATTTCTCCAAGGAATTTCACTTTAGAAGTCGTGTTTGTGAGGGTCTGCTGGATAAGTGCTCTGGTCTTCTTGTCCACTCTGAGTTCTTCTAGAGTATCAAATACTGTCTGTCTGTCCACAGAGTCATACGCCTTCTTAAAATCCACAAAGGTGACGATCGTGCTGGCACTTCGGCGAATCCTTAATATCGTCTTCAAGTTCCATATTTGTTCTGCACATGATCGACCTTTCCTGAAACCCACTTGGTACTCGCCAATCAGGTGATCTGTTATTATTATTATTATTATTATTATTATTATTATTATTATTATTATTATTATTATTATTATTATTATTATTATTTCCAGAATTGAGCCTCTATGGACTGCGTGTTAACAACCAATCTTATTTTCAGTGTCTGTATCTTGTTCGTCTGCCGGCTTTGACGTCCTGCCAGTATCTCTTGAGCCCGTCCATCAGCGCTTCCTTCCACTCTTATGGGTTCTGCCTCCACCATAAAACCCTAATAGCTTTTCACCATCCTTCTGAAACTATCCCTGTCATTGATTTTAGCCTCCGTAATGCCGACCTTTCTCAGATTTTTCTCACACTCTTGGAACCATCTCAACTTACAAGACTTTGGTTTTAGAAAATTCCTGATTTTCTTCATGAGCCGGTCATTATTCATACAGAACATGTGCCCATGAAACATCAATCTTCTCTTTCTAATTGTTGTTATCGGTTCCATCTTGCTGTATACTTCTTTATTGGGTTTCAGTCGAACCTGACCATCAACCGATATTTTGCCCAAGATCTTCAGTAGTAGCCTTTGTTCTCTTTATTATTATTATTATTATTATTATTATTATTATTATTATTATTATTATTATTATTATTATTATTATTATTATTATTCCTGTTTCGTCATGACCATTCATAGAGCGCGTTAGAACTTGTTCATTGGCTTAATGACTTTTACCTTCCTACAATTCCAAAATCTCTTCGTGAATTCACTGTGTTGTCTCTTCCTTTCTTCTGACCACTTTGTTCAAGTCCTGTTGCTAGTTTTTACCATAAATGTCTGTTTATTTACTGAAGACTTCGCGATTTCTCATGATATCTTCTCCGATGTTCAATTAATTCAGGTGCTCTCTTATATCTTCCAGTCAATTTATTCTTCTGTTCTGGGTCTATTATTCTCCATCCTAAAAATGTGTCCAAAAAATTACAAACATCTCATCCGTACAGGATTAATGAAACTATCTGTGTAACTATAGAGGTCTGCATATCGCCTTTTGATCCAAATTCCATTTTCTTGTATGGGGCTACAACTTTTCCTAAGAATTTTACTCTCTTGTTTTCCAATATCAGCAATTTTAGAATGACCTCCTAAAGTTGAGGGTTCTGATGCATATATAGCTTCCTGTAGGATACCTATTCTGTAATGTTTCAGTTAACATTACGTGGCATTACTCGTTTATCGCTATCCCATGTTAGTCCAACTTATTATTATTATTATTATTATTATTATTATTATTATTATTATTATTATTATTATTATTATTATTATTATTATTATTATTATTAGGCTCTAAGTTAATAATCACTGCAACCAAACAAAACCTTCCGCAGTACTTCTGACTTCATGGTAAAACGAGCTGATGTTTCTCTATCCCACTGCATTTAACTACCTAAATCTGTCGGTAAATGATTTTATTAAAGAAGAAAACAGCAGGTTTCGTGCCAATAGTACCAGATTGGTAACACTGCTGATATCAGAGAACTCATTTCACGGCGATGCCGACGCTCTAACTGCACCTACCGCAGCGCCACCTCAATCACGTGGTTTTGCGGCCATGTCACGAACTGCGGCCTCGCGTTCGCGTTGCTTTATTAGATGATGGTGCCAATGAGGGGAAAACAGCGTATCCGCAATGGTAAACATTATCTAACACAATATCAGTAATTCGTTGTTCGAATTAATCTGTCACTTCAAAGCCATTTGCATTGATAGAGCGAATTCCAATGGTCCAAATGCTCAATTGTATTCGAGGTTCTTCTAGTTCCTATATTTAGAGGTTATGTGAGTCAAATTCATATATCTAACCACCATAAAGATACGTTATAACTAGTGAAAAGTTTTTAAGATGTAGCTATTATCATACAGATAAGTCAATATATATATTTGGGGACACAATATGTTGCATCTTTTGCAACTTTATATAATATTACTACATCCTGCCAACTTTTCCCTACTCTTTCATGTTTCAGTACCTCTTCACCCCATATTTATCTGCATTTTAAAAGGATAGGACTTTGTTTTCCTATCTTGAACGTACTTTTAACATTTCGTTTGATCATAACTCAACCAGTCAAAAAAATAAAATACAATGTATGGAAACCACCAGCAATTTATATCCCAGCAGGAATGGCCAATCTGCAGCTGTGAAACCAAATTAAAATGTAAACAGTGATGTTGCAACAGTTTAAACTAAGTTCAGGTAGTACTGGCATATATCTACTCTTGTTGGCCATATTAGTATTTAAGAATCCGAACCAGAGCGTATTTTTGACAACTCAAAATCATGTCGAAGTTTAAGGAGGAGGTATGGAGGAGGAACAATGGAAGAAGTTAAGGAAAACCCCGATAAATTAGCTAAAGACAAATTCGAATTAAATTTGAAGAAAATTCCAGATGTGGAAACCTTTGCAACGTCGACTGAACTCCCTTTAAGAGTGCTGACATGATATGCTCCATTGGTTTCTGTAGATGTCGAGAGGACCTACTGAGTTTAAAGCGCCAGCGACTTACTGTCGAAAAAATTGAAACATTGTGTGTATTCATATATAACATGTTGATTAATTAATTATTATAACCCAGTGAATGTGATAAATGAAGTTAATGTAAGTGGTATAAACCTTAATAAAATGATTTCGTAAACACATTTTCTTGCACTTTCTTGTATGTATTTCCAGAACCTATTTGCCCTCCTTTTTTGGACCACCTTGCTAGTTACAACATGCTTGTTCGAATATCACTGCAAAAACTTGGCGTTTTGTAAACAAATTTCCGTTTGAAATGATTCCTTTGAAGGACTCTCCAGGTTTCCAATTCCTTTCTTCCTTCCTGCGCATGACCTTTCTTCTTACTAACCCTCTAACCCTCGCCATTTATCGTTGCCGTTCTTGTTACGTTGTTGTTGTTGTTAACTTATTGTTGATAGGCTACTTAATATTGGTGTTTATACCGATTCTTATTTTATTATACTTATTTAAATTTGTTTCATATCAGTGTAAAACGGCTCTCATCGTCTATACCTGATAAATAAATAAATAAATAAATAAATAAATAAATAAATAAATAAATAAATAAATAAATAAATAAATAAATAAACTCGTGTGTCCTCATCCCGAGGCTGTGCAGATCTTTCAGGCACACCCCAATGGAGGTGAGCTGGGTGTACCATTACAAACACATGACAGCACTCCTGCCATTATTAAATATCTGGCCGTACCGGAAATCGAACCCGGAACCCCGAGGATGGCATATAAATACATTAACAGTTACGGTACGGAGGCTTACAATAAGTAAATAATGCAATAAATTTCACCACAGCCTTTCCAATTTTCCACCCTTGTTATGTAATAGTTATTCACGAAACAGGCACGCAATGTGATCTTATACGTTGTTTACGATGTTTACGTCCGGAACCTTGAAATGAGTAACGTAATTTTATCACTTTAGTTGCTCATGTGTACAATATTTCATTTCATACTGTGGAGAACTGACTTATTTCAAATTGGATGAATTTAATTATAAACCATTTTGAATCCTCGTGTGGCAAATCATCCATGTTTTATCCATGCATTGACATTTTCTTGTTTTGTTGTTCGTGTCTTGTGCTACGAATTATATACGAGTTGTGTTCATGGGGTTATGTTGCAATAAAGCATAAAAATTAAATGAAGATAATACAAACTTTATGATATATGCGATATTTATCTGTTGTAAATTGATTAACCTATACTTTGTTCACTACTATGATGGCGGCAGGTTACTTGAACTGGGAACAGAGACGCCATTTTGTTGTGTGTAGGTGAGTACGGAACAACAGTGCTGCAATCAAGCGGAGAAACAAGTCAACAAGGTTAAGTTTGGTGTTCCTTGATTCATGATCTCTCTGACTATCCCTGTGAAGCGGAGTTCAACCAGTCACGGGCGATCTGTAATACAACACTGCGGACATTATTTACAGTACTCTAAAGTGTCATTTTCCGTACACATTGGAGTACGGGAAAAGGGCAATTGCGTTAATTAAAGTTAGCATTGCCGCTAATTTCATGCCCCGCTATATACCATGGCTGCTTTCACAACTTTGTCATAGACACTTTCTACCCTTGTTATGTAAAAAAGTTCAGTTCACCATGACAATTGATGGCCTAATATACATCACAGCCTTCTAAATGTGCTTCGACAGACACGCCATTTTGATACACAATACAAAAAGTTACCTACCGTGTTTACTATCACATAGTAAACGAAGATATGCTAACGATAAAATATATTATGCATAAACTTACTCCTTTTTAAAATATTTCTTTCTATATAATTGATATTATCACGGATAGGGCTGGGACCTATCTCGAAATAGTGTCATCAATTTAGCGTAGACGGAAAACCGACAGTGTGGTAACCAAGCAACTGGTGTTCGTCACCTTCCACCTCACGTTATTACACTGCCTTCTATATACAGTAGGTACAAATGGCCCCGTGTTTTAAACCAGTTTCCCCTGTCGATAATTGGCATTTCGATTAAGTCACAGCAAAGCCCCTTACACACTGTAACGTCAGAGAAGGCAGCAGAATTTTTGTCATAATACGTATCTAGCAAATATTTACGCCCATAAAATTGTGTGCTAAATCAGCTATCATTTTGTTGGACGTAGATCTTGATAGGTGCGGCTGTCTCGTGACATGGTACTGGAATATTGTGTGCTGGATCAGCTGCCGTATTGTTGGACGTAGTTCTTGATAGGTGGGGCTATCTCGTGACGTGGCAGGGGAATGTTGTGTGCTGGATCAGCTGCCATATTGCTGGTCGTAGATTTTGATAGGTTCGGCTATCATATAAAATGGCATGGGAACCATTTCTGCTGGCTCACCCGCCATATTGTTGGGCGAAGATCTTGACAGGTCAGGTGCTACCTTATGACATGGCATGGGAACGTTGTGTGCTGGATCAGCTGCCGTATTGTTGGACGTAGTTCTTGATAGGTGGGGCTATCTCGTGACATGGCAGGGGAATGTTGTGTGCTGCATCAACCGCCATATTGTTGGACGTAGATCTTGATAGGTGGGGCTATCTTGTGTCATGGCATGGAAATGTTGTGTGCTGCATCAACCGCCATATTGTTGGACGTAGATCTTGATAGGTGGGGCTATCTTGTGACATGGCATGGGAACGTTGTATGCTGCATCAACCGCCATATTGTTGGACGTAGATCTTGATAGGTGGGGCTATCTTGTCACATGGCATGGAAATGTTGTGTGCTGCATCAACCGCCATATTATTGGACGTAGATCTTGATAGGTGGGGCTATCTTGTGACTGGCATGGGAACGTTGTGTGCTGCATCAACCGCCATATTGTTGGACGTAGATCTTGATAGGTGGTGCTATCTTGTGACATGACATGGGAACGTTGTGTGTTGGATCAGCTGTCATATTGTTGGACGTAGATCTTGATAGATGGTGCTATCTTGTGACATGGTATGGGAATATTGTGTGTTTGATCAGCCGCCATATTGTTGGACGTAGATCATGATAGGTGATGCTATCTTGTGACATGGCAAGGGAATGTTGTGTGCTGGATCAACCGCCATATTGTTGGACGTAGATCTTGATAGGTGGGGCTATCTTGTCACATGGCATGGAAATGTTGTGTGCTGCATCAACCGCCATATTGTTGGACATAGATCTTGACGTTACATACTGTATTTCTTTCGATTTATCGGAATACTTTACCTCCCCTGTGCGTGGAGTGAACGGGTACAGACAATGCACCCTTTGCATTTCGCAAAAGAATGCTAGGAACCGTACAACCACAAATCATATGTACTCACTCTCTGTCTTCCCAGCCCAAAATACAATATCTTTTTAGCGGAGAAATTTACAGATATCTTTTTTATTGCACTTCCTGTCTATCACTCATGATGAAAGGTTCTCTTCAAACATAAGTTGCATAAATAACTATAATTCTATTTATGGTAACATGAATACATGCCTTTGCTGGCAGGACCTAGTTTTTACTATGTCTTCTGGTATAGGCTAGAGCAATTTTGTTACTTTTATTGATCTGTCTCTGTCTTATCCTTGGCTCTGAAAATATGAAAGTGACTGAGGTATGATGGTGGTGGTGATTATTGTTTTAAGAGGAAGTACAACTAGGCAACCATCCTCACTGAGGTATGAGCGATGCTAGTAACGCCATTCCTTGTGCAGCCAGTCCCTGCTATGAATGATGTGAACAAGTTACTCATAGGGTCGGTTGGTGCATGCATTTCAGTGGGCTTGGCAAACTGATATGTAATAGCAACTTCTGGCTCGGTGAGGAAAGTAATGGGAAACTACTTCACTCCTCATTTCCTTAGTACGCCTCTTCAGTGATGCCTAGGCCATCTATGACAGCTGATGGCAGAGCTGTTGAGGATCCAACGAGCTTTAGGGCTGAAGACTGAACATACATACAACATGTCTACATGTTATAAGTACGTATAATTGACAGGTTGTCTGCTTTCTAAATATATTCCCGATGCTTTCCCTTTCACTCCACTTGATATCGATTATAGCCTAAACAGTATGAATTTTTATTTCAGGTAGACTTTCATCTTATTATGCTGTGCCGAACTCGTAGAGTACGTGCCAAATATATGTTTAGTATACTTCTGAGACTGAAATACACACTGTATAATTAATTGCTACAGTTTCAAGTTCAGAACATACGCGTGCATATGTGCGAGGTTTTTATGGACAATTAACATCTATTTTTAAAGAGTTAATTGCAAGCACTCATAATTGGCCCCTCAGTTCTATGATACATTATAGCCTAATTAAGAGGTCTAAATATAATTTTATTTCGAAGAGATTGCATCGTCGGGCCACGAATTAATTGTACACATTACCGTGGGAAGAGAGCTCACCTGACATAATGCTGATCACATAGGACGACATTGACTCGCGTTCAAGGTGTTTCAGAAGGTGGGGGCGGTGTCACGTCAGGAGGATAGGTTATTTATTTATTTATTTATTTATTTATTTATTTATTTATTTATTTATTTATTTATTTATTTATTTATTTATTAGAGGTCTGACTAGGGGTGTAAAGACCTGCCGAGTTGGATGTGTGTTAGATTCCTCGCAGGAAGTCGAAATATTTTGAAAATAAATTTTAACTTATGGAGAGGTACATATATCCAAGAATCACTAAGCCTACAACAAAAATCAGTACCATTTGGCCTCCATTTCGCCGAGGAGGTTTTCGCCGTGGAGGTTAAGAGGAGTAGAGGGTGATGAAGGTGATGATGCTTAGCCTGGGTATTTAACCACTTGAAGATAAGATTTATGTACTCGTAAATAAACGAGATCACAAAATTAATTAAGATATAGGACTGTGAAGACGCGTTGTTAATTCACAGAGGCTTGCAGAATGAACGCTGAAAGGCATAACTATCTATAATGATGTACACTGTCGTTTGATTTGATGTAACTCTCCACGCCGCCCCATCCTCCGCTAATTTTTTTCATTTCTACGTAACTAATATACATCCTACATCTACTCTAAACTGCTTGTCATATTCATCCCTTGTTCTGCCCCTACCGTTCTTATCGCCTACACTTCCCTCAAGTCTTGAGTATCTTAAGATGTGTCCTATCATTCTATCACTTCTTGTGTGAAATTTCGCCAGATCGTTCTCCTCTAGAAAATTCGATACAGTATTTCATCATTCGTGATTCGTTTCACCCATCTCATTCTTCTGTAACACCACATTTCAAAGGCTTCAATTATATTTGTTTCTCTTCCAGTTATTGCCCGTATTTTACTTGCATACAAAACCACGATCTAGATGACAGTCTTAAAAAATGATGTACGTATGTATATTTGTTAATTAATGTATTTAAATAAGCTGCCCTGTAGTATGGGCCTGACTCTTACTTACCCAAACTTCCCGGTTTCGACTCATGGTCAGTCTAGGGATTTAATTCAGGACCCTTGGGCGAAACGAGGTTCATGCATAGCCTCGTGAGATAAACTGAGGAGGTTCCTTTATAAAATAGGCAGGCGGCCAGGTCGGGGAAGGAAGGCAAGACGTTGTTCGGCTGACTAGGTGCCTATCCTGTATCTGCAGACCATTTAGATGGACAGGAGTCATCTTATTTATTTATTTATTTATGTATTTATTTATTTATTTATTTATTTATTTATTTATTTATTTATTTATTTATTTATTTATTTATTTATTTATTTATGAGAGGTCTAACTGGATGTGTAAAGACCTGCCCAGTTCAACCAGAAGAATGTTTGTTCGATTCCTTGCAGGAAGTCGAAATATTTTGAAAACTTATGGAGAGGTACATATGCCCAAGAATCGCTAAGCCTACAACAAGAATCATCACAAGATAAATTCCTTGGGGGGGGGGGGGGGGAGGTAGCCGGTAATAGAACCAACCACTCATCTCAATTTGTGTCGAGTTTAAGTATCGCGGAAGTCTCCACCTTGCATGAGCCATCACGATGATGTCTTGTCATGTATCTCATATATTTACAATACATCGTTGATGGAACGGGGTCCTGTCAGCCTCGAGAGGTCAACTGTGTACAGAGGGGTTCGATTCCTCGAAGTGGCTTTCCGTGCTTTCTCACTTCTCCTCCAGTCAAATGCCGGGATGGTACCTAACTTCAGGCCGCGGCTGCTTCTCCTCTCTTCCTTGTCTATCCCTTCCAATCTTACCATCCCCCTTTAAGGCCCTTGTTCAGAATAGCAGGTGAGGGCACATGGGCTAGGTGTTGGTCCTTCTACCCAGTTGTATCTCCCCAACCCAAAGTCTGAAGCTCCAGATCACTGTCTTTGATGCGGTAGAGGTGGGATCCTTAGCTGAGTCCGAGAGAAAAACTAACCCTGGAGGGTAAACATATTAAGAAAGAAAGAAAGAAAGAAAGAAAGAAAGAAAGAAAGAAAGAAAGAAAGAAAGAAAGAAAAAAGCAAGGAGGGAAAGAAAAATAGACAATTAGTTGTAACAAAAGTAAAGAATGCATGTATCGAACAAATTGATGGCAATAACTGCTCTCTGCGGAACTAGGGGATGGGTGAATTCTATTCTATTCATAAATATTACCGAATTATTGGTTTGATATTTTTGGGACGTATATTTTCCGTTCTCTCACACGCAGAGCCGTTAAAAGCGAGGTAGCCCGATCTGTGCATCCCTACACCGGATGATGTAGTGTGAATCCTTATCAAACACTCGTCGGCAGTTAGGGGCATTACCTTGTAATACCATGGTGCAGGGAGGGATGTTCAACAGGTAGATGCAACATGTAGCCAAACCAATAGAGAGAGATGGTAGACCAAATCAAACACACACATATCCCCCCCACCCCACCGTATCCCTTAAGCTCCTACCTAACACGGTTTACTTCCAATAGACACCGCACGGCCAATTAACATGTGATGCTATTGACTGGATCACAGAGTAGGGACACACACGATTTTAAATGTAAGTAACACGGTTCATTCATCACCCGCGAGCCATGGATTCAAAAGTGACATGCACGATTTTCTTGCAATTTTATGTCCTGTGGAAGCAATATAATTTCAATTACTGTCTTCAAATATTAATGAGCTAGCAGGAAATAACCAAATCGACTTGAAACTCTGTATCCAGCAGAATGCCTCTCCATGAAAAAGAAAGGTCTGGCAGAACAAGTAGAAGCCAAAGAAGGGAAGATTCTAAGGAAGACCATGGGGCCAGTAAAGGAAAATGTACGATAAGGCACAAACACGAACTATGCCTGCCTATGAAGAAAATAACAGACACTGTTAGGAAAAGAAGGATTTTTTTTCTATAGTCACTTAACACCAATGAGATTGCCCACTCAAATTTTTGCTTACTTCCTGAATAAGGAAACTAAAGGTGTCTGGTACACCGAGGTGCAAAAGGATTTGCAAGAATTGGGGATCTTACGTGATGTGACCCTTTAAAGAAGAAAGTTGAAGTTCTACAGAGTTTTCGAACAAAACCTAAAATGAATACAGGCAAGACGTAGACCGAGGAACGGAAGGAAGCCCATTGAAGAAGGATGCGGGCGTACTGGCCGAATGTTAAAGCTCAAGAGAGAAAACGGTTGAAGTAGCGTGGTCCATAGCTGGCCGAAACGAAATAATAATAATAATAATAATAATAATAATAATAATAATAATAATAATAATAATAATAATAATAATAATAATAATAATTTAATTATTATTATGTTCGGCTCCATGGCTAAAGGGTTACCATGCAAGCCTTTGGCCCAGGGGATTCCTGGTTCGATTCCTGGCCAGGACGGGGATTTTAATCTTCATTCGTTAATTCCGATGGCTCGGGGGCTTTGTGTATGTGTGTGTGTGCGTGTCGTTTTCATCATTAGAATTTTACCATAGATACAGCCCGATCCATTCTCAAAGACGCACAGATCTCCCATATGGCGTCCACTCGCAAGACCTGCACTAGGCATCTTAAAAGGCCACACACAATAATAATAATAATAATAATAATAATAATAATAATAATAATAATAATAATAATAATAATAATAATAATAATAATAATAATTATTATTATTATTATTATTATTATTATTATTATTATTATTATTATTTTGTATCTGTTTACCCTCCAGGGTCGGTTTTTCCAGCGGACTCAGCTAGGGATCCCACCTCTACCGCGCCAAGGACAGTGTCCTGGAGATTCAGACTTTGGGTCGGGGCATACAACTGGGGAGGATGACTAGTACCTCGCTCGGGCAGCCTCACCTGCTATGCTGAACAGGGACCTTGCGGAAGGGATGGAAAGATTGGAAGGGATAGACAAGGAAGAGGAAAGGAGCCGGCCGTGGCCTTAAGTTAGGTACCATCCTGGAGGAGAAGTAGGAAACCACGGAAAACCACTTCGAGGATGTCTGAGGTGGGAATCGAACTCACCTCTTACTCAGTTGATCTCCTGAGGCTGAGTGGACCCCGTCCCAGCCCTCGTACAACTTTTCAATTTTCGTGGCCGAGCCGGGAATCGAACCCGGGCCTCCGGGGGTGACAGCTAATCACACTAACCACTACGTCATAGAGGCGGCCAATAATAATAATAATAATAATAATAATAATAATAATAATAATAAAAATAGCGTTGATAGGCTCAGACAAATCAGATGCCAGATGCCACGGACACAATTTAAACTCAGTTTGGGGAAATCCATCACGTTCATAAATTTAAATACCTGGGTGGAATTCTCACTCCCGATGGAAATGAAAAAGAGCGGGTGAGGAGGATCGAAATGACCTTCAGACTATGCCATGGCATTTAATAATGCTACTTGCTTTACGTCCCACTAACTACTTTTTAAGGTTTTCGGAGACGCCGAGGTGCCGGAATTTTGTCCCGCAGGAGTTCTTTTACGTGCCAGTAAATCTACCGACACGAGGCTGAGCCACTCAACCGGGCCCCATGACATTTATAAGTCCGAGTCCATCTCCATTCAAGCCAAATTAAAACATTACTGCACAGTGATGAGAAGGCAGTGCCTTTATGGGGCAGAAACACTGACAAGGTTGGCAGAAACAGTCATAATAAAAAGTTCCAACAATGTTCCTTCGAAAAATCTTGGGTCCAAAGAAGTCGGAAAATATCCAATATACTTTCCGGTTGAAATCAAACCAGAAACTCTATAAAACCATCGAAGAAATTACGACGACGCTGAGGAAATGAATTATCATCGGTTAAAATTGTACCTTCTGGCAGAAATTTGAGGTTAAAATGAGATTTATTGTCCTGTTGATGAATTAAGGGGGATTATTATTATTGACTATCCCATTACAAACCCTGTTTTACAAGTATATTAGGGCTATAGATAGTGAGACTAAGTTAATACATGACAATTGAATTACAATAGAGATGACTTATAAATGAGGTGGAGAAATTTAACAAACACTCTGAAATACCATAGTGAGGGGTGCTTGGTATTCTATTATTGCACATGTTTAAATGCATTAATAATTCATATCTACTCCTGTTTAAAATTGGACACTCAAATAAAAGATGAGGAACAGTTCGTGGCATTTCACAGGTACAGCTGTAGGGCTTCTGAATACTGATTCCAAACCTCTCGAAGTACGATCCAAACCTTCCATGTCCTATCAGAAACTGAGTTATAATATGTTCATGATGCAATAACCTGCATTGTAGTCTGTCTTGAATATTTGGAAAAAAAAAAAAACTCCCTTCGAAACCGACTTTCAACCTATTAGGTCGTTACGTACATTTAGTACGTGTTGAAGAGATGTTAAGTCATCATCATCATCATCATCTGTTTACCCTCCAGGTTCGGCTTTTCCCTCGGACTCAGCGAGGGATCCCACCTCTACCGCCTCAAGGGCAGTGTCCTGAAGCTTCAGACTCTTGGTCGGGGATACAAATGGGAGAATGACCAGTACCTCGCCCAGGCGGCCTCACCTGCTATGCTGAACAGGGGCCTTGTGGAGGGATGGGAAGATTGGAAGGAATAAGCAAGGAAGAGGGAAGGAAGCGGCCGTGGCGTTATGTTAGGTACCATCCCGGGATTCGCCTGGAGGAGAAGTGGGAAACCACGGAAAACCACTTCCAGGATGGCTGAGGTGGGAATCGAACCCACCTCTACTCAGTTGACCTCCCGAGGCTGAGTGGACCCCGTTCCAGCCCTTGTACCACTTTTCAAATTTCGTGGCAGAGCCGGGAATCGAACCCGACCTCCGGGGGTGGCAGCTAATCACACTAACCACTACACCACGGAGGCGGACCGAAGAGATGTTAAGTACAGAACAAAAATGGCCAACCAGACACCAGTGGGATCCGAACCCACAACCTCCCTTGTTAGCAGGCCGTTTGTGCTGGTGATCCATTGGTTGTTCCACATATCTTGTATGTATGATATTAAGCCCTAGTTGATGTTGTACTGTATATAGTAGTAAATACAGTATGTTACCGTCTTGTGAGAGACTACATAAGACCTCCACAATGTTGTGATATGGACAGCAAACAGTGAATGTTATATGGTATAAAGCAAAGTCATCTCCGTACAGTTCAAGAAGGCACTTCGAGGGGTGGAAGGTAAAGGCTTCCACTATCCGTATCCTCAGCACTTGATGGGGTAGAGTGGTTAGCTCTACGCCCGGCCGCCTGTGCCCCCAGGAATTAACCTGATACCATTATTGGTGTAGGCTGAGTGAACCTCGGGGCCATGTGCACATCCGGAAGTGGAAATCTAATATCTTAAATTTTTGACTTCCTCACACGTTGGACAGGCCCCTGTTATGATGGAAAACGGGATGAAAATTTAGGTTGTAACTTTCATCAAGAGGAAAAGCCACCTCAGTTTTAAGTATTGTTTGATGGATTGATAGTACCTTATGGAGATTCTGTGTTAACATGAGGAACGATCTTCATTGGGGCGATCATATTAACGAACTTGTAAATAAAAGCTGTCCGCCTCTGTGGTGTAATGGTTAGTGTGATTAGTTGCCACCCCGGGATCCCGGGTTCGTTTCCCGGCTCTGCTATAAAATTTTAAAAGTGGTACCAAGGCTGGAACAATCCAATCAGCCTCGGAAGGTCAAATGAGCAGATGGTGTTTCGATTCCCACCTCAGCCATCCTCGAAGTGGTTTTCCGTCGTTTCCCCACTTCCCCTCCAGGCAAATGCTGGGATGGTACCAAAATTATGGCCACATCCGCTTCCTTCCCTCATCCTTGCCTATCCCTTCCAATCTCCCCCTGCCCCGTCCCAAATGCCCCTGTTCAGCTTAGCAGGTGAGACCACCGGGGTGAGGTATTGGTCCTCCTGCACGGTTGTATCCCCCCGACATAAAGTATCACTCTCCAAAATGCTGCCTTTGAGGCGGTAGAGGTGGGATCCCTCGTTGAATCCGAGCAAGAAACCAACCCTGGACGGTAAAAGAATTAATAAAGGAAGAAAGGAAGTAAAAACGTTACAGATCTCTTTATACGGTTTAGGATGCAATAAGGATGTGCAGGAGACGGTGTTTAATTCGCTGGTAAGACCCCCACCAGGATTACTTTATTCGAGGACTGGGAAGATCCAGAGGAAAGCATTATGATTTGTTCATGGTCTTCTCCGACAAAAGACAGATTTTACGAAAACTTGCTGCTCAACAAAGGGATATACTCCAAAATGTCAGTGGAGAGATGGCGTGGAATGACATTAGTGCAAGAATAAGACTGAGTGGAGCTTTTAAAGTTAGGATAGGTGACAATGCTAAGGTAAAATTGGATTTTAAGATGACGAATTTCGGGAAAAAGTATTTTATAGAATTAATGATTGAAATATCAAGGGAAAGTTTAGACGAACAGTTGATAGGGAGTCCGCCACCTGAGCGATAGTCCTAAATTCAAATGAGTGGTGATTAAGTGAAAACATGGACAAAGTGTGGTGATCTAGAAACAAATAACTTCAGATGTACAGTAAACGTACAAAATTGCCTTTAAAACTTGCAGGTTTTACTTTGAAATGCCTTTAACCCTCCGGTACCTACATCGATATTTATTTTCTCAATCCATAAAGAGCGAAGGCTAGAGAAATGGGCTGTGAGCTGTTAACGATGGCTCTGGAGCTGATCGGAGAGCAGGAGGCGGAACCTTCTGACTCTTCCAGTGATGCTAAAGGCTGCACTACACTAATAGCATTATAATGATAAGTTTGCCTGTTATTGATTGCGTTTCTTGGTGATCAGGGATCCATCAAGCTCACCGCTCCCAGGACCGCTGTGGGAACCAGAACATCGAAAATCTTCAGCACAATTATTATTGCATCTCATTGATTGATGACCCTACGTCTTGAAAGGTGATGTGACGATACAGGGAAAGACAACCCCTTAGAGAACAAATCTATAGCAGGAGAACTGTTACGTTTCAGAATCAGTGAGCTGAAAAATCTCTGCTGATTACCATCCTAGTGATGGTTCCAGGAGTATTAGCCCAGCACAAAAAATCCGTAAAAGACGCATGATAAGAAATCCAAACACTGTTTTATTGTTCAGCATGTTGCAGGGAGGAAATGCCCAATCTACAGGAAATGTCAGAAACAAATTGATCAACGTATTAAATTGTCCAGTGCACGGTAAAGTACATTGAAACAAAATGTTTGGAATAGCCCAGTCAGTCAGTCAGTGAAAAAAGGTTAAATTAACGTTGCCAACATGTTAATCATTATCAACGTTGGCATACTTTTGTCAGAAAATTTTGGAAACCATGGTTTCCATTATATTAGATACATGTACAGTATCTTCATTATAGACTGTTACGCCTCTGAGCGTCCAGTCCGTAAGCCTTTGTAAATTTACTAAACGCCTCCACAGCCCTTTATTTAACTACCTCTGAACCGTCATTTAGTTCTATACCCCTTATCTTTAAATCTTCCGGAACTGAGTCTAACCATCAATTTCTCTTACACTCCATTACTGAGTTCAATATTCTCCTCCATTCGCCTCACATCTCACAGCCTTCATCTCCTCATCCCGAGTACCTCCCTGTCATCGTTCGCACCTCATTTTACCAGCTTTCATTCTCGATATTCTCATGTCTGTTACTTACAACTTAAGACTGAGATGTCCTGAGTCCACCTCGATTTTATCTCCATTGATGAAAGTCAGTCTGAAAAAAGACTGGTATAAAGATAGTTTTGTCCTAGATTTTTTCATTGGTCGTAACTGCGAGCTCAGAACATGAGTTTTGTTGGACCTCGATTAAATCTCACTTACTATGCTACCCTCCTGGGAGAACAAATATCCAATAATCTACCTGTTACTATTTTGTAATCCCGACCTGATATTCAGTCCTCTCAGCTTTCTTACCCATTAAAATTACTTTATGCTTGTAAAATGTAATTTTCATCTCATACTCTCTGCACCAATTTTCAAGTTGCAAGATATAGAAATGCAGGTTTTCACGACAATCTGCCAACTCCCCAGCTACTTCCTGCCAATATTCAGGCAGGCTTTTATACTCGGTACGACCGGGCGAGTTGGTCGTGCGTTTAGGAGAGCGCAGTTGTGAGCTTGCATCCGGGAAGTAGTGGGTTCGAACCCCATTGTCGGCAGCCCTGAAGAGGTTTTCCGTGGTTTACCATTTTCAAACCAGGCAAATGCGTGGGCTGTACCTTAAATAAGGGCACGCCCGCTTCCCTCCCATTCCTAGGCCTTTTCTGTCCCATCGTCGCCATAAGACCTATCTGTGTTGATGCGACGTAAAGCAAATAGGAAAAAGATTATGGTTCCATTGAGTGGGACCCTTACCAGGATTACTTGATTCGAGAACGGAAAAATAATCCTCAAAAAGCAGCTCCATTTGTTCTGGGTGATTCCCGACAAAAGGGTTACGAAAATATTGCAAAGTGGTATGTTCCGACTTGTTAGTGGAGAGATGGTGTAGAATGACATTACTGGACGAATAAGTTTGAGCGGTGTTTTTAAAAGTAAAAAAGGAAAGATCACACTATGAATATAAAGTAGGAATTCAAACGGGCAAATTGGGGCAAATATTCGTTTATAGGAAGAGGAGTCAGGGGTTGGAATAATTCACCAAGGGAGATGTTCAATAAATATCTAGATTCTTTGCAATTATTGAAGAAAATAATAAGTTAACAACAGATGGGTAATGTGCCACCTGGGCGACTGTCTTAAATGCAGAACAGTGGTGACTGACTGATTACGAACGTTTCGCCCCAGTGTAGTAGTGGGATCGTCAGTTGCATTGCTACAACTTTTCAAGACGTGACTGAAACGGCCTAATAAGCCCTAATTTTTAATATTAATTTATATATTTACGGAAAAATAAAGAGATAAATAAAATGTACAAACCGGAACTCTAACATGATCTACAAATATCGGCTTTAAGATAAATTGAATAACAAGTATTTGTTTCTCTGAACGTTTTTGGACCGCACAGTAGAGGGAGAACACGGAGAATGTTATTAGAGAATGCCATCAATTGGGCAGAACTGCAGTATCTTTTACGGGACACTGACTAAAGTAGAAGTTGTGACAATTATAAATTGGTGTCCATTCAGAGAGTATTTATTTAGTTAGACAAATGACTGCTCCAGCACTGAGTTTCTAAATACAAGGAGTAATTATCGAGAAATTCAGCCTTTATACCATAATGTGATTAAAGTCCGGGCTACTCCTAATACAATTGTTATGCTGTCTGACTGACTTCAGGACCACCATTGATTGTTGTTGATTGTTGGACGTGATCAAAGCAAAGAAAACAAGCCATGGTTACGTCAGAGTTTTCTCTGGCGTCTCGCTAGAATGCGTTTGTGTAGCAACGCGCTCCAGACTTCACAGAATAGAGGACGGACAGACGAAAAGGATTTTGTTTAGCAATTGCAGTTTAACGAGAGAGCAGGAGTGAGATAGAAGGAGATGGAAAATCACGACTCTAAAGGCAAGCCACTGTATAGAGAAAGGACAATCATGGTATGTCAAGGAGAAATATGCAACCAGTAAATGTGATAATGAGGATAATTATGTTACGTAAATATAAATATGTATTGTTATTGGTACTTTAAACCTTCCTTCTTTCTCCATCGTCTCATTTAGGGGAATATCGAATTCTGCACAGCAAACCATTCTAGCATTCATCGCCGGATTCGTAGAATTCGTGGAATTTCTATAATTTTGATATGAGTATGAACAAGGCATGTGGCATTTATGACATACCCTCACCGGGCGAGTTAACCGTGCGGTTAGGAGCGCGCAGCTGTGAGCTCGTATCCGGGAGATAGTGGGTTCGAACCCCACTGTCGGCAGCCCTGAAAGTGGTTTTCCTTTGATTTCCATTTTCACACCAGGAAAATGCTGTACCTTAATTAAGGCCACGGCCGATTTCTTCCCATTCCTAGGCCTTTCCTGTCCCGTCGTTGCCATAAGACCTATCTGTGTCGGTGCGACGTAAAGCAACTAGCAGAGAATTACTGACTGCTTTAAGGTGCGTTTTCCAAGGTGCGACTGCGGCCGCCAGAACTGCTCACTGCACAGTGTGGCGGCTCAAGCCGTAATCGCAGCGAGTCGCAGACCAAATTCAAACTGCGCATGCGCGGAGATGGAAGACTGCTGTTGCCGTGCGGCTACAATCGCCGTTGCGGCTACAATCGCACCTTGGAAAACGCACCTTTAGGAGAATACGGTTTGGCAACTTTATTCCATTTGATGTGTAAGATGTATGACACAGGAGAAGTGGCATCCGATTTTTGGATGTTTTTGTACCTCATCAATCAATCAATCAATCAATCAATCAATCAATCAATCAATCAATCAATCAATCAATCAATCAATCAATCAATCAATCAATCAATCAATCAATCAATCAATCAATCAATCAATCAATCAATCAATCAATCAATCAATCAATCAATCAATCAATCAATCAATCAATCAATCAATCAATCAATCAATCAGTAATGATCTGCATTTAGGGCAGTCGTCCAGGTGGCAGATTCCCTATCTGTTGCTTTCCTGGCCTTTTCTTAAATGATTGCAAGGAAATTGGAAATTTATTGAACATCTCCCTTGGTAAGTTATTCCAATCCCTAACTCCCGTTCTTTTAAACGAATATTTGTACCAATTTGTCCTCTTGAATTCCAACTTTATCTTCAAATTGTGATCTTTCCTGCTTTCAATGATACCACTGAAATGTATTCATCTACTAATGTCCTTCCACGCCTTCTTTCCACTGACAGCTCGGAACCTATTCGAAAGAAAGAAGGTGGTGACAAAGTGTGAAAATTACCGCACTATTAGTTTAGCATTTCATGCTTGCAAAATTTGAACACGTATTATTTACAGGAGAATGGAAAAAACAAGCTGAAACTGAGTTAGGGAAATATCAGTTTGGCTTCAGAAGAAATGTAGATAACATTTACGTAATCCTGAATTCATGTCAGATCTTGGAGAAGATTGGATTAAGAAAGACAGGCCCATGAATATGACATTCGTAGATGTGAAGAAAAGACCTTCGATAATGTTTGTGGGCTTTACGTCCCCCTGACTACTTTTTTCACGACTTTTGGAGATGCCGAAGTGCCCAAATTTAGTCACGTAGGAATGCCAGTAAATCTACCAACACGAGGCTGACGTATTAGAGCACCTTCAAATACCACCGGACTGAGTCAGGATCGAACATGTCAAGTTGGGGTCAGAAGGGCAGCACCTCAACCGCCTGAGCCACTCAGCCCGGACCTTCAGAATTACTGACTGCCTTAGGAGAAATCCGATTTGGCAAGTTTATTGCATTTGATGTGAAAGATGTATGATACAGGAGAAGTGGCATTGGATTTTAGACAGGTGCTGACAAGTGTGAAAAATACCGCGCCATTAGTTTAGTATCTAACGTTTGAAAAATTTCAACATGTATTATTTACAGGAGAAACAAGCTTAAGCTGAGTTGGGAGAAGATGAGTATGACTTCAGAAGAAATCTAGGAACCGGTAAAGTATAATCCTGAAATCACATCTGATCTTAGAAGATTGAATTAAAAAGGACAGGCCCCACGAATATCGCACCTTGGGAAGAAGAAGACCTCAAGTGCAAAAATGATACTTCTGAGATAGTTGCAATGTAGGAATATAAAAAGTATATACGAGTAAATACTTAAAATACATCAATGAATTTACTAAGCCTTTTTCAATCTTACATAAAATGCAGACTAGTGCAAAGATGGAAAGTCTTTCTTAAGAAAATATTTTTTTCCACTTCGAACATCGATATAGTAATTAGAAATATGTTTTTGAAGACTTTTGTCTAGGGCGTGGCTCTGTATGGGAGCGAAAAATGGACTATAACTAGCTCGGAAAGAAAGATAATAGAAGCATTTGAAATGTGGTGTTACGGAATAATGCTGACGGTCAGATGGATTGATCGAATCACGAATGAAATGATTTTGAATGGAATTCGTGAGAGGAGAAGGAGTTCGCGAAATTTGACCACAAGAAGAGAAACAGTAGAACAATAGGACACATCTTAAGATACACAGGAATTTTTGAGGGTAGTATAGGCGGTAGGAACTATAAGGCTAGTCCAAAACATGAATATCCACACATATTATAAATATCTTAAATTCATACTTTGTGTTAGTTACAGGGTATCGTTCCAAGCTCCATTAATTTTCATAACAAAGGACCCTATTCTAAGTTAATAGCCGGTCCCACTGTGTAGGGTTAGTGTGCCAGCCTCTTACCCGCAGGCCCGGGTTCAGTTCCCGGCCAGTCAGGGATTTTTACCTAGACCTGAGGACTGGTTCGAGGTCCATTCTGCCTACGTGATAGAGAGCCAAGAACAACAGCCAAGAGGATTCCTTGTGCTGACCACACGACATCTAATAATCTGCAGGCTTTCGGACTGAGCAGCGGTCGCTTGGTAGACCATTCCTCGACAACGGGTACAGGGAAAGAAAATGTTAGGACGCTTCTAGTGTTTGGGTAGAACACGTATTTAATTTACGATTATATTTAATGTCTCAACTGACATATGAGGAGGCTACCTGTTAAAGATTATATTAAAAAGTCATGAAATAGCGTTTCAAGGTAAGTCAACATCGGGCTAAGCCTGTCGCGTCACATATACAGCTTTGGAAACTCCGTCCGTTCTACGGGACCGATTTTCTTCACTTCTGTTTTATTCTCTCGGGAATTACCTGCCGGTGAATTATGAGACATCGATAGGTCACTAAGTTCAGCCAACGTTGAGTAATCAATAATTCAAATCATTAAATGAGCACTCCAGTAATTTCAGGCGAAGGGTTATCCTAACCCGCAATACATTCTGTACTTAGCACGTTGCTAAGCGACTAACACTTTCATGAAAATTCTAATCTTTCCTTAGTAATTCATTGTCCGCCTCTGTGGTGTAGTGGTTAGCTTGATTAGTTGCCACCCCGCAGGGTCGGGTTCGATTCCCGACTCTGCCACAAAATTGGAAAATTTGGAACGGGGTCTAATGAGCCTAGGGAGGTCAACTGACTAGAATTGGGTTCGATTCCCACCTCAGCCATCCTCGAAGTTTTCCATGGTTTCCCACTTCTCCTCCAGGCAAATGCCGGGATGGTACCTAACCTCCTTCCCTCTTCCTTGTATATCCCTTCCAATCTTCCCAACCCCCCGCAAGGCCCCTGTTCAGCATTAACAGTTGAGGCTGCCAGGGCGAGGTACTGGTCATCCTCCCTAGTTGTATCCCAGAGTTGGAAGGTCCAGGGCACTGCCCTTGAGGAGGTAGAGGTGGGATTACTCGCTGAGTACGAGAGAGAAACCGACCCTGGAGGGTAAACAGGTAAAGAAGAAGAAGTAATATTGCGTGCAGCCATGTTTGATTACTACCTGTCAAGCCAGAGAGTATACACTTCCTCTGATCACGGAAGAATACTATTCCCTTATGGATACTCTTTGATTCTCTAACTTTCACAGCTTCTAAACATATTCAACAGATGGTAGAGCGTTCTTAATAACTTATAATGCAAAGAGAAAAAAGTCTACGTACAAACGGACCCTATCATGACATACGGCTTAGACATTACCTGGGACCACCTATCAAAGGATATTCTATCTGCAGTAGAAAGAACTAAATGGTTTATAATGCCGGGAGTGTCCGAGGACAAGTTCGGCTCACCAGGTGCAAGTTTTTTGGCTTGACTCTCGTACGTGACCTGCGCGTCATGACGAAGGATGAAATGATGATGAAGACGACACATACACCCACCCCCCGCGCCAGTGGAATTAACCAATTATAGTTAAAATTCCCGACTCTGCCGGGAATCGAACCCGAGACCCCTGTGAGCAAAGTCCAGCACGCTAACCATTTAGCCATGGAGCCGGACAATGGAAAGAATGAAGGCCATATATCTTTAGAATGTTCTCTGCCTGGCAAAAAGCACTCAATTCGAGACTAAATTATGAGCTCACAAGACAACCGTTTTATATAGAAGAATTGTGATTATACGATTAACTTCTACGACACAGTACCAAGCTTTACACCAGGAACTGCAGGATTTGAAAAGAAAAAAAAAAAGCAAATATATGGGCATATTTTTACCAAATAGACGGCATGATGGCGTCAGAATGGATAAATTTTGAGTGTGAACTGCTGCATACCATAAGGCGTTTCTTATTGAAAAGGGCAGGCAAAACAATCAAGACGAGTTATCTGACCTGTTTATAAGAAATACTGCGGAGCAGCTCGGGTCCTCGAGTATAATTAGAATTTGCTTGTCATGGGGTTTGGTTTGGTTTTACGTCGCACCAGCACAGATAGGTCTTACGGTGACGATGGGATATTAAAGGCCTAGGAGTGGGAAAGAAGTGTCCGTGGCCTTATTTAAGGTACAGCCTCAGCATTTGCCTGGTGTGAAAATGGGAAACCACGGAAAACCACGCAAAAGGGCTGTTGACAGTGGGGTTGGTACCCAATATCTCCCGAAGGCAAGGTGATAGGTATGTGACCCAAACCGCGCGGCTACTTGCTCGGTAGCTTGTTAGAAGACGGCGCTGTCTTAACGCGCGCGCTCATATCTAACAAGTAAGTCTACAAAACCCTGAGAACCCTGCGGTCATTACAATAGCGACAACCTCCCACCAAACTTGTCCCACTCGTTGGCTGAATGGTTAGCGAACTGGCCTTCGGTTCAGAGGGTCCCGGGTTCGACTCCCGTCCGGGTCGGCGATTTCAACCTTTATTAGTTAATTCCAGTGGCTCGGGGGCTGGCTGTTTGTGCTGTCTCCAACATCCCTGCAAGTCACACACCACACATAACACTATCCTCCACAACAATAACACGCAGTTACCTACACATGACAGATGCCGCCCAAACTCCTCGGAGGGTCTGCCTTACCAGGCTGGAAATAGCCACACGAAATTATCACCACCATATTTTAAAAAAATTCTTAGTTAATATTGATAACGTCCGACTCATTGGCTGAATGGTCAGCGTTCTGGCCTTCGGTTCACAGGGATTTAAACCTTAATTAGTTAATTCCAATGGCTCGGGGGCTGGGTGTGTGTGTGGCTTATTCAGCATTAGAAATCATTCTAGGTAGGGCCCTTATCTTCACAGACATTCAGGTCGCCTAATAGGCCGTCTACGAAGAAAAGACCCGCACCAGGCCTCTCCGGAGGCCATCCGCCATTATTAATATTGACAACGGGATACCTTTTTTTCAATAACAATAAAAATAGTGTAATAATACTAATAATAATAACAACAACAGTACTGGGGTTGTTTTTCAAGATTCCCGTACGTACACAACAGCAGGAGGAAGAAAATGGGCAGTAACGTTGGAGAACAATCCGAGCCCAATAAAGCACGTGAGATAACCAGAGCTTATCTCTCTTGGACCTGTGTTATCTAGGTCGTCCCCAATGTATGGCCCAACAGTCCCTATCGTATGCGCTATCATGGACTATCAACAACAGAAGCAAAACAGGCACTCACAAAAAAACTAAACAAGAATAGATTGCACTGATAAATTCTGAAATACAACCTATTTATTTCCTCCACACGACCACTTACCAGGTACAATTCACAACAGAGAGTTTTAAATGTTAGTCGAAGATCACAAAGTCCTGCATATTCTGCACGTTGGAGCCGTTTGTTTGAGGTCGTCCTGTTTGAATTCAAAAAGTACGGGTAGTGGTTTCTGGCACTTTGAAATTTCTAAATATAACGTTTTGATTTGTTAATATGGATCGAAACTGAGAGGCAGAAAGGAAGGGGGAAGAAGAACTAGTAGAGCAAGAAAGGGAAGAAAATTTGTACATTTATCATTTTGTAGCGTTAACAAACACACAGCTTAAATTGCTGATAAGTTACTGATAAGTTATACTGTAGAAACATCGCACAGTATGAGTCAAACTTTTGAAGTGATTGTAATTTTGTGATAGTAAATTATTAGCGCCCGTGGTGTAGGGGTACTGTGCGTGCCACTACCCGGAGGCACCGGGTTCGATTCCCGGCCAGGTCAGGGATTTTTACCTGCATCTTAGGGCTGGTTCGAGGTCCACTCAGCCTACGTGATTACAATTCAGGAGCTATCTGACGGTGAGATGGCGGCTCCGGTCTGGAAAGTAAGAATAACCGCTGAGAGGATCTGTCGTGCTGACCACACAAGCGGTCGCTTGGTAGGCCATGGCCTTTCGGAGTTGTTGCGCCATGGGGTTTGGTGTGGTTTGGTTTGGTTTGGTTTAGTAGGTTAGAATGCACAACTTACCTGGTAGGAACTGTTGTCTACCCGCTCTTCCGTAGTGTAGCGAGAGGAACATAGGTTTTAGGGGTTCTAAGAGGCCAGGACCCTATTATTAATCCAAATCTCATTGCAGAACTGTTGTACAGGTAGAGTATACTTGTTATTTGCTTTAGTGTGTTTGCATTCTAACCTATTACAGCCTTAATATCTGGGCTCTAGTAATTACATTAATATACAAATTAAAGAAATCATTGCTCAAACTTCTTGGGATAATAGAAGAGACCAAAGTGGATATTTTTTATTAAATCCATATAGGTCAGTAATCAGTGGTTGAAGCGCAATTTGGCGTAATTGAGAATAAGACAAATACATGAAAATATAATTGTGATACCGTAAAACGGGTATAGTTTGCATGAAATGTGAAAGAGATTAACCTCGATCTGCTGGACAGAAAGCTAATTAGGTAGTTTTGGCATAGTCCAGTAGATGGAACTTCAAAGCATGCCTTGAACATTCATAGATATTCGTAGATAGATATTTTCGCCACTTTGGTTTCTCTGTTTCATGTGCTCACTATTTTGACTCTAAGTCATGCAAAATGTATTCGGAAAAATCCATCAGAGTAATTTCTGTGAATGGAGGGATGTAACTGGAGGAGATTGTATGAACTGGGAATATTTCGAATTATTGAACGTGAAGGGAAATTGTAAAATTAAAGCCAGTTAGTGCAACTTCGTTCAGTGTTTGCTGTTGTAAACTGGATTTTGTTGATTAGATTGTTGTAAGGTTTGCATTATAAATGCAGTACTTAATTCCATTAGGGCTATTCTTTCACTGAAGGTACTTGTAGGGAACATCGTGGAAAACGCTTCAATATTTGCTTATATTCATTGCACTCCTGCTGCTGAAGTTTGAATGCACAAGATTATAATTATAATAATTTCACTATACATTAAAAATATTTTAAATCCATAAAAATTTTGCTTCTCCGAAAATTAATTTTGTTATAAACTTTCTGAGGTGTTTTTGTAACATTCAATAACTTCTTTCGCTTCGTGGGTTGGTACATTTATCTCTGTAACCAGCAACTTTACTGGAATGCAATTTTTCATAGATGTTCACCTTAATCTGGTATTCAAAGTAGATTATTATTGTACTTATAGTTTGCGAGAATTCTACAGTGTGAATTATAAACAGAAAGTATTAGACATTTTCAGTTGTGGGCCCTAACAAATTATGGTAAGTATTTCACCGAGAACTCTAGAAATGGTCTACATTAATGCATCAGTATTTATATCACAATACAACTTATAATAGAATTTTTAGGTCTTTAAATTATACACACATTAATTCCTACTAACCCACACACCAACATTAAGGAGTTTTATGCATTTTCCGGCGTTATAACATCCCTGAAATAGTGCTTCTTCTTACGAACTCGACAATATTTATGCAAAGTGTACCACTCACTTTACGGTACCTTTTAGAAAATTGTTCAAAAGTGTATTCTACTTCAATACACGTCCAAGACCCCAGCCATGTGATGTCGAGAGACTCATGCATTCTCTCTCTCTTTGCTCTAAACGAAGGAAAACGTAATGCGTGTCGTTACAGCACAGATAATCCATGTTTAAGAGGATGGTTTTCAGAAAGAGATTCATAATTAATTCATACCCTTACAGTATAGCTTCTGTTTTTGTCAGTCAGTAATTCTTTTCAGATCCATAGTTATTTACCGAAAATGGGTTGTTTCGGTCTATTCCATCATATCTAGAAATTGGAGCATTGAATTGTAATGCATTTAGCAGATGTGCTTTAGATGAATAGGATGTGGATATTAGAGTAATCTGTACTTCTTGGTTTTTTGAAGGAATGAACAGTGAAGAAATACCTCTTCGCAGCTGGAAATGTATCTCTCAAGAAATCGGTAACAATCCTGAATAAATCCGGCATCACTGAACAAGGAAATGTGGAAATTGTCAGCAAAGATTTGAAAGGGTAAATTCTTTATAACCATTTGTGTCATACGGCTAAAATATCTATATAACCATATCTATAGTTTTGTGTGTAAGTTTGTAAATTATCTGTGTGCATTTGTTCGGGATATTTGTGGTCATATAGAAAGTTGGTTTAATTTATTTATTTAAATGAAAAGTGTCTGTTGAAAAGTCCTATTTACACTTCCAAAAAATAGATCACTATTTCGTCCACATGCATTAGAGGAGTTGAACATTCTTGATTACCATGAGTAATCCAGACCAGGAAGACGTAATCCATTAAGTGCTGTACCAATCCCCATCACGGGTACGTTCCATGGGCCTCTCAGTTTACGTTTGTTGCGCCTTTTCCACAACTTTGTGCAGACACTCCTCAATTCTTCCTCTCGGCCTCCTGTGGACCGCGTTGTTTCAATCGTTTCTGTTAATGCTTACCCAGAATTACTGCTTTGGTGTCCGACTCGTTGGCTGAACGGTCAGCGTACTGGCCTTCGGTTCATAGTCCCGGGTTCGATTCCCGGCTGGGTCGGGGATTTTAACCTTAATTGGTTAATTCCAATGGCACGGGGCTGAGTGTATGTGTTGTCTTCATCATCATTTCATCCTCATCACGACGCGCAGGTCGCCTAGGGGAGTCAAATAGAAAGACCTGCACCTGGCGAGCCGAACCCCTCCTGGGATATCCTGGCACTAAAAATCATACGACATTTCATTGCTGCTTTTGTTTGTAAATTCTCGTTTGCAGCAATCAGATTGGTGCAGACATTTGCACAGACAACTCGTTGTCTGTGACTAGCTGAAGACATGACCAATTTTTTCTTTCTTCTGAAAAATTTGGTTTCCTTCTATTAGGGATTTTTTGATTTTCCTGATTCAGTTGTGACTAATGACAAATGCTTTATTTATTTATTTATTTATTTATTTATTTATTTATTTAATTTAATTTATTTATATTTATTTATACATTTATTCACGAAAGGCCCGAACGAGCAAAGCTCACTTTAACGGGCTGTATACACTAGACGTATGCATTATATTCATAATGTAAAAAAAAAATTAAAGGTGAGATATCTGTTAGTTACAATCGAAACTAATACAATAATACAAATAATAATATAAACGAACACTAGAATAAATTTGAAGGACACTAAATTATATCATGAGCAATTAAAAAAAAACAAATTTTAGATGTTTAGCTTAGTAATTTTTCAGATATTTTTTTTACATATTTTTAGACCATGTTCGACTGAAACACTAAATTATATCCTAACTAATAACAACAATTTTTACATGTTTAGTTTAGTAATTTTTCAGATATATTTTTTACACATGTTTTTAGACCAGGTAGGACTGAAACAACAATTTCCTTAAATTAACTTTAAATTTATTAATTTTTGAAATATATTTTTTTCATGAGGCAGTTCGTTGTATATTTTAAACAAATAATTCTTTATACTTTTTGTTCCATAAGTTACTCTACCTGATTGACAGGTATAAATATTCGGATTTTTTCGTGTGTCATGTTGATGTATATCTCTGAATTTGATTGTTAACATTTTTGAAAACATAAACAGTGGCATTGAACTTGATCTCTAATTCCAAAGGTAGTGTCCTAGTCTGATCCTAAAGAACTTTAGTTTGTGTTAAATATGGTGCAAATTATGTTGGAGTGCATTTACTGAATCACCCTCGTAATTTAAAACAGTGAGGTACATTCATTTGATTTGCAATTGAAGCTAGAAATTCCACCAGATCCCATTGTCCTGGTATTACGATAAAGATAGGTTGAGATAATGTTAACACCTAGTGATCAAGCCGAGCTGGTAATAGTGGAACGCATTAACGACCAACGTGCCATCAATCAGGCCCCGGTCCAGCACCCTAATGAACACTCTTTGATTCTGTGGGTGGACTCTACACAATTATATTCACATTACTGGCCATAGACACTAATCAATTCTACTTGAAGCCTCTCTTTTGATGTATTATACCACTGTTGTCTGAATCAAGGTGTGGTTCAACCAGGGTCAAGCTCTTGTCTATCTGCCCGTCTCTATTCAGGCATAAGGTATTCTTTCCTCTATGGAAACGTTCTACTTGCTTTTATTTAAAAGAAAATGCCATAAGTTACGATTAACTAGACATGAAGCCACCTCAATTTTTTCAAAATGTAATCTCATGTGTGGATGTTCTTAGTATGTTTGTATTAAATACGTCAGTCACTTTCCATACTGTGATTACCTTGAGCTTACTTTCCATTCACTAACACAACCTTTAGCTCGCAAAGGGAAACCACCGACCGGACGAGATGGCCGTGCGGTTAGGGGCCCGCAGCTGTGAGCTTGCATCCGGGAGATAGTGGGTGCGAGCCCCACTGCCCTGAAGATAGTCTTCCGTGGTTTCCCATTTTCACACCAGGCAAACGCTGGGGTTGTATCTTAATTAAGGCCACAGCCACTTCCTTCCCTCTCCTAGCCCTTTCCTATCCCATCGTCGCCGTAAAACCTATCTGTGTCGGTGCGACGTAAAGAAAATTTAAAAAAGGGGAATCCCACCAAGGTGGGTCAAAATAAGCGAACGCATGTTTCGGCTAATCAGCAGACATGTGACCGGTTCTGAGAAAATGATGTACTTTACGTATCTATTAGCGCGTAGAAACTTCAACTTCAACTTCATCGCGACCTCACACTGCTGCGGCCCGTGTTCAAATCCCGATGCACTGTTTTTTTTCATTTACCGCATTTACGCGAATAATCCCCGCCACCGAATAATCCCCGCACGCTAACTTTAGGAAGGCTGGTTGTGAAAATAATTCCAATATTGACTCAAATAAAACCCGCACCCCTATTTCGTGCCTCAATTTCTTAAGAACATATGCGGGTATTATTCGCGTAAATACGTTATTTACTCTTGTTCATTGAAGATTACTACACGAATGGTTTTGTTCAATGTATTTTTAAACATGTCCTTGTACTTCTGGTTGTCCTGTCTGGTAAATTAATTTTAAAACACCAATTCTTCTACCTCATTGCACAGCAAGCATTGCACGACTTGACGCGATGCAAAACAAATATCCGCGCGTTGATTCATAATAAACTTTAAGAGCAAGTTTAAAAAAAGCGATCCGTTATGCGTGGTTTGTCGCAAACTTATTGCCAACACGTGCAGTCTTCAATAATGTTAACGACGTTTCTTTCCTGCGTGATATTCCCACCCAGAAATGTAACTGTGGCAAACCTGTCTTCGCGGTGCTCGAGTTGTGCTAAATTTCTATGTTTAGAATGTTTCTACTATCGGTATCATCCAAGGAAATGCACCGTACCTTCCTGAAGCGTTAATATAAGAATGAACTTATAAAATATTGTAATCTGTGAAAAATAGGACACACATAAAAAATACATAACACTTATTTTGAAATGAGTTGTAATTTTATAATCACTCTAACGCCCTTGTATACAGTTACTTGATAAGAAGTATTCGTGTAATATTCGTCAATGGACAGAAGTCTATAAATTAAACAAACAAAAAATGATAATCGGGATTTCAACACGGGGCGCAAAATTGTTCAAATTTAATGCTTGTGACCGAATACCATGCTCAAGCATCCTACATATACTTAATTTTGCTGAAATTTCAGGGTTGAAGATCTGTTTCTTTCCTCCGTCACAAACTCCGCAATCACTTTACAAATCTGTTCTCAGCTTTCACGGGGCGCAAAACTGTTCAAATATAATGCTTGTGAACAAATACCATGGTCAAGCATCATACATCTATTTCATTTTGCTGAAATTTTAGGGTTGAAGATCTGTTTATTATCTCCGTAACAAACTCCCCAATCGCTTTACAAATCTGTTCTCAGCTTTCATTTATTCTTCGTTTAACAATATTTCCAGTAGTTCAAGTCATATTGAGCCACGTGTTCCGTTGTAATGTTAAGCTAGTAGTAGGCTAAACCTATGGCATTGTAAGTCGTAGTGTTAAGCACTAGAAATACTTAAGTTGTGTGTGAATTTGTATATGATGATGCTGGATTTAGAATGTTAAACTAGTAGTATTTCTGAAATACTTCCTTTCCAAGGAATTGTTTGTTGTACTTTTGTTGCTGTAGCTTTCTCTGTAAGTGACCACTGGCACCGGGATATTTCCCAATTGCGATGTCTTTGTTAATAATAATACCTAAATATCTTATGTTTGCTTATAATTTCTTGTACACCTGGAATTGATGATTATCTTCTTTACAAGTTCGACATCTGGGCACGTTTTGCCTTTGTTTTTCAGTTCACCGATATCACTCGTAGCTCAGTGTTATCCTGGTGAAGGAGCACCATACCTGAATATCATAAGTTAACAAAAATTTCACGTATGTTTGAGCTTACAGACTTGTTTTATTGTGAGAAACCTCTCAATTATTTTCCACATCTGTCCCCATCCTGCCTTTGTTTCTCGTTCAGCTCAGTGCTATCAGTCAAGCCACTTGCGCGAGTGATCGATCACTACTTTATCCATTGCCGCCTACATCCATCGTTCACTCAACCCTTCTGTCGTAGTCCTCGGCATCTTCAGCCTTATCTGTTCTTAGCCCCCGAACTTTGTCTTCTCGCTCACGCTTCAGACTTGAATATTTATGGCTTTGGAGCAGGATATATGTGTGATCTGAGGAAGGAAATTAATCTTAACATAGAAGACTGCCTGAATTACTTACGGCTTTGAAACAGTCTTCGGAATATATGAGCTACATTTCACCAGAAACACAGCTCACAACATGGCTGCAGGGCTACCAATAATAACACTAAACACTCCTAATTTCTACGTGTGGCAAGCTCAATTGTAACCAGAACGCTTACAATCTAAGCGCGCATGCTCAGGAGAGATGAAATAACAACAGCAAGTTGAAATAGTGTAGCAGGTATGTGTGAAACTATTGTGCTTTCAAATAGATAATTCAATAAATTCAATCATAGGATAACGAAATGGAGGGAAACAATATGATTTTAATTGTTTTGTTATATTCTCTGCACAGTACCGCTCAAATGTTCAGGACCACATACAAAAATCATGAAATATCATCTACAACATTAAATTGTTCTACTAGATCTCTCTATTTTTTCATGAGATATAGCATCTAATATGATACACGTCACCTGATTTCAATGAGTTACGTCAATTATCTTCTTCTTCTTCTTCTTGCGTTACGGCCTCTGTAGGACCACGGACAATTCCTTCATGGATTGCATTTTCTTCTTCTCCTCCCAGAACCTCTTCATCCTTTCTCTTCTTCTTTCCCGCTCTTCTTCCGAGATATTCAGTATCTTCTTCTCTTGTCTACTCCACTGGTGACTCTCAATCCTTTTCCTGTATCCATCCCTATCATTGATCTCTGGCATATTAGTCGGTATGTACTTGCTTCTCCAATTTTCCTTTTCTTCCACCTTGATCCCCAATTCCGACCAATCTTTCCGGAGTTCAACTACCCACTTGGTTCCTGTCTTTCCTCGTGTCCTCGCTGTTGTTTCCCATACTCTTTTCGTCATTCTATCCATATTCATCCTGATTACATGTCCCGCAAACCTTGCTCTTTTCAGTCTGATTTCTTCTGAGATTGTCCTCATGTTCCGGTATAGTTCTTCCCTGGGTCTCCTCATCCATCTCTCACCTCCTCTCTTAGGGCCTAGTATTTTCCCCAATATTTTTCTCTCCTCTTTCTCTAGTTGTTCCGCACCATTTCTTCCTAGTGCTATTGTCTCAGCAGCATGTTGCATTTTTCACCGTTGCCTTGTAATGTCTAATCTTTGCGTCTGTAGATATATTATTTTTATTGTATATATCTCTGGTCATACGTCAATTATTGTAGTAGTTATACATTTTTAAATATTGGAAGGTCAAAAGACAAAATGTTTGGAAATATTATGTTATATATGCTCTAATTGGTTACAAGTAACAGCAAGGAGAAGAGGGTGGAAAAGAATGAGATGGATTGACGGCATCACAGAAGTACTAAATTCCAGCTTGGAAAATCTTCGTGAGGCAGTGCAGGACAGAAGAAATTGGCGTATTTTAGTTGATGGGGACACGGAGAGTTGGAATCGACTAAGCAAATAGAGAGAGAGAGAGAGAGAGAGAGAGAGAATTATCACCACCAAAATTCTTTTGTAGGCTTATCAATAGGTGGGCGTCATGTTAGTACAAATATAAAAATTCCGAACAGTTGTGGCACCGGTTTTTGTGAGTTAATTTTTTCCAACGAGAGCTAAGATGGTAAATTTTTCCTTGTTCTTGTAATAGGTTTCATTGTGAGCTATCAGCATCAGAAATGTATTCTTGGATGTCATCTGCAGAGTGAAAATGAAACTATCAGGGTAAATAAGTCTGACGCCGATAGCTCGCCGCGAGACGTTAGGCCACCCCGACAAAGACAAGGAAGAATCAACCATCTTGCCGCTGCTTTAAAAAAATAAAACACGCAGAATAACGGTGCCACATATTTTTGGAATTTTTATATTTATACTAAAATGGCTTCCACCTATTGCTAAGTCTACAAAAAACTTGGTGGTGATACTTGCAACCAATTAGAATATACAGTATATTATCAAAATTTTTGATTTTTTGGCGTGACTTTCCAAGAGTTAAAAATTCAGAGCTTCTGCATTACTCTGACTAACTCTATGAAACCAGGCGACATATTATATCCTATTAGATGTGAGAGGCCAGACAGAAAATTACAGATGACTAGTGGCACAATTTTAGGTTATATATGACATTTAGTGATTTCTTCAAGCAGTCCTAAACATTCTGACCGGCACTGTATATAAATAGCAGCAGTAAAGTTTCATAAAAAAATCATCCTTCCTCCAGTGAAGATAAAGATAATAGTCCGCAATACATACCTTACAGTATATCATTACAACAATTACATCATTTTTTCTGGAAAATTCGTTGTAAGGAAATTACGATTTCAGATATAAATGTAATTGAATAATTTGTAGAAAATCTTTTATGATCTGTATTAAGACCTTCTCTATGTCTTAAATTTTGAAGGATAGTAGTGCTATATATGTTCTTCGGCAGGGAACCTCCGGATCTAAACAGGAGGTCTCTGACAACCTATTGACCAAGAGGAATATTATATTTAGCTGATAGATATGGCAGACATGGCATGTAAATTTCTTGTTTTCCAGATTAACCCAGCTTTTACTCTCGTAAAGCAAAGTTGATCTGAAAACAGACCTATGTAAACATGGTTTCCACCGGGAGCTGACTTCCTTCCTACAGAATACTGTAGATCGCAACTGCGAGCTCACAGCATTATCTTTACTGCACCTCGTTTCAATCTCGCTTACTATACTTCCAACCTGGGAGAACACACATCCTAAATACTTGAAATTATCTACCTGTTCCAGCTTTGTATCACCAATGTGGCATTCCATTCTCTTGGAATTCTTACCTACTGACATCAATTTGGTCTTGGAAAATCTAATTTTCATACCATACTCATTGCACCTATTTTCAAATTCCAAGATCTTAGACTGCAGGCTTTCGGCACAAACTGTGTTTAAGACCAAATCGTTAGCATAGGCCAGACTGATAACTACACCTAATAATAATAATACCGATAAAGACGGACAACATGAAGGCACGGATGAAAAAACCTTACCACGGAACGATGATTAAATATAACAAAAATTCAGTCCTCAGGAATGCTAATTGAGACACCACAAACTGTAATCCTTCCTGCAGTTGTATATGCAACAGAGTATTTGGATAGGCACAAACAGAATCCTAAGGAGAATTATGTGACCTACTTGGGAGAATGGCATATACAAATGAAGAGCAGAATAAGATTTACACCAAGCAACAGACAAACTAGGTCATGCTTTCAGAAAAGGAAGTTGCTTTGCTCACCTGTTCCGGACAAGGACAGTTTAACAAAACAAAATTCTTGAACACTATGCAAATAGGAAAAGAAAGTGGTATTTTTCAAAGCCAAGATTACGGAAAGAATGACGATCCTTAAATATTTCAGAGCTATAAGTTTGGAAACTGAAATTGTAGCGTGATGACCTAAGTGATGAAAATATGAATGAAAATTTAAAATTGCATATGCGATACAACTAAAATTTATTAACGATTATAATGACCACTGCTTTACATGTTCCTCTTCTTTGTGAATTGTTCTGTATTCTTTATAAAGAGTAGGTCATCGTGCTGGAGATATCATTTTGGACGAGACTATGCTGAACGAAAATGCATTAGACGTAGTGTCACATGACAGTGACATATTGGACGTGTAAAGATTGAACGAATTTATCTTGTATTCAGATGTTAAAATTGGATCAAATATCTCTGGATCAAACTTCTGGGCACCTTTTACTTTGCCAATCTGTGTACCTGTGCACAATTTATTGATTCTACTGCAAACTATTGGATACATATTAGATGTTAATATAAAGAAAGATCTTAATTGGCGTAATCACATAAACGGTATTGTAAGTAAAAGGTAAAGACCTCCGCACAAGGTTGTGATGTTATTTAGGGGTTGTAGTAATGAGGTAAAGGAGAGGGCATATAAGTCTCTGGTAAGACCCCAACTAGAGTCTAGTTCCAGTGTATCGGACCCTCACCTCGATTACGTGATTTTCGAGAACTGGAAAAAAAATCTAAAGGAATGCAGCTCAATTTGTTCTGGGTGATTTCCGACAAGACAGTAGCGTTATGAAAATGTTGCTAAATTTGGGCTGAGAAGACTTTGGGAGAAAGGAGAGGAGCTGCTCGACTATGTGGTATGTTCCGAGATGTCAGTGGAGAGATGGCGTGGAATGACTTTAGTAGCTGGATAAGTTTGGGTGGTATTTTTAAGAGTAGGTAAGATCACAATATGAAGATAAAGTTGGAATTCAAGAGGACAAATTGGGAAAAATATTCATTTATAGAAAGAAGAGTTAGAGATTGAAATAATATACTGAGGGAAATGTTCAATAAATTTCCAAAAACTTGGCAATTATTTTAGAAAAGACTAGGTAAACAACTGATTGATTGATTGATTGATTGATTGATTGGTTCATTGATTGATTGATTGATTGATTGATTGATTGATTGATTGATTGATTGATTGATTGATTGAAGTGAGCTCTGTTCCTTTGTTAATGAACACTAAAACAGGGATATGTACTTTTAGACTTAGTCTCCTATTTAAGAATACTTGTTTTCGATAAACCATTTAGTAGCATAAATGTTGTATTCTAATACAACAACTATCAGTAAATTTGTGAAATGGAAACTAAATCCCTATTGGTGAGATGCTTGATCATATGTGCTGTGATGAAGGGCGAATGAAGACACTGTAGACGACAAGGTACCACTAAGGACTCGTCAATGTTCTTTGTTTCAAATCTTGTCGAATCACTGCCCACAAGAAGTTCTGTAATAATTGAAGAGATCTTCACGTATCTGAATGACGTAAGCAAGTACTCTTCTGTTCCAAGACTTTAAGACCTACACATTTCTTAAAGGGCTCTTTCATTCAGTTATGCTGGAAGAATACTGGAGGTGGCGGTGATTAGTGCTTTAAGAGGAAGTAAAACTTATCAACTATCCTCTATCAACAGCAATCAGAAAAAGAATGGAGGAGGTCGAACGCTTAGCTGAATGAAGTTATCAGTAAAAGAAAGACAAGGGCTACGAAGGGCGTAACACTGAAAGTCTCCGTAAGCCTCACAAGGGGAGTCTGCCAAATGTAAGTGGAAGCAATGATAGGACAGCTGTTGGCCCCGTAGCCGCCAACCTACGCTCCCAAGATGAGAAGGGTCACATTTAAGTCGCCTCTTAAGATACTTACCCACAGTGCAAGGTCATCCGGAAAAGCTGAGTAATCATGCAAAATATTGCGGTATAATTTCATTTTTCCATTCATGAATCACTTTTTTCAAAACTAGATTGAATAGAAATGGACATAATCCACCTCCATGTCGGACACCGGTTCTGATTTTCAACGGTTCAGAAATTTCTCCTCGAAATTTAATTTTCTGTTGGTTAAAGTTTGTTTGATCAATTCCCTTATTTTCCTGTCCCATTAGAATTCCTCTAGTGTGTTGAACATTGTCTCTGTATCTTTAGGAGGCATTTTGATTTCTTGATAATATTTTTGCGGATTTGCAGGGCGGATTTTAGGTGTAGAAATTGTTCGGTGCAGGATGTCCCTTTCCGCAATCCTGTCTAATAATCTCCAATTAGGTGCTCTGTTTGTTTTTCTGATATATTAATTAAGGCTTTAGAGAAGATTTTACAGATGACTGATGGGAGAGAAATTCCTGTGCAGTTTTCAGTATATGATTTGTTACCTTTCCTGTGAAATGGGCAATTTAATGCACATTTCCATTTCTCAGGAATTTCCTCAGTTTACATAATATCTTGTAAGATATCTTGGACCAGTTTCTCAAGAAATACTGCCAACATTTCAAGGATTATTCCACTTCTTCCTGGTGTTATCTTATAATTCTCTGATTATTTACTTTACTTCTAATAATGTAGGGGGTTCCGAGTCTGTATTTGGTTTTGGTTTTATAAAGGTTAGTTGTTCTTTCTGGCATTCGAAATATAGAAGGCGCTTGAAAAATTTGCTAGGAGTTCACAATTTTCTTTATTAATTGTTTCCAGAGTCCCATCCGTACGTTTGAAACAGAAACTAGATGCTTGGTAATTTGATAATAATGTATTTATTTATTCATTTATTTGTTTATTTATTTATTTATTTATTTATTTATTTATTCGAAAACTGTTAGCACGTACAGTATTTCGATATTTTATATATAAGGAACATTACTTAATCTTAATTTACATAACTTCACAATATACGTCTTCTTTATTCTCTTAGTTGTCGAGGTTGCAGTCTTTTCAATTTATGGTTCCCATTTAACAATCAGGAATGTTCTGATGATGTTTCGCGTCTTCAAATTTGCCGCTTTTTGTACCACATTGTGAGTGAAGATGGAGCATATTTAAGTTATCTGGAAGTGATTAAGTTGTGAGTCCAGTGGGAGAAAGGAGAAAAGGAAGAATTGTCACTCTCTCTTGTTTCCAGATCTTTGCTACATTCACAGCCAGAAGAGTATATTTATCGACCACTCCCTGTATTTCTGTTTCATACTGTGGTCATTCGGGAAAGCTATGTCAATGAGAAATGTGTGTTGATGGTTTTTGTTTGTTAATGTTGTGTCTGCTCTATTCTGCGGAGTTGTTTTGTCTGCTTATATCGTTCGATCTCAACAGAGATTAAAATTTTCATTTTTCAGTACACTCTGCGGGGAGTATTTTTAGTAGGGCACACCGTTCTGGATCAAAGATCGGGTCAGGGCAATTTCTCGGTCTATAAGTTCGGCTGTCAGTGACCGATGTTGGCGCTGGTAATCTGCAGTTACTGAAGATGTGCTCAATGGTTTCTCGACTTCTGTTGCATTTCCTGCACTCGTCATTTATTATTATTATTTATTCGCTACGCCCAACTAAGGAGCGAGATGGAACTTATTTATCTGATGCCGTTGCCTGTTTCTCCTCCCCAAATCTCTTCATCGTCTCGCTGTGGCTTTTCTTGCGATCTTCCGAGCAAGTTTTGTTGGTGGTAGTGCTTGAGTGGTGTTCAAAGCGGTGATTGTCGACTAATTTTCTGAATTTAGATCTGTCTAACACAATGTCATCTGTGATGCCTATTTCCTGAAGATCTCTTCCAACTTCGAGCAGCAATTTGTTTTTATACTTTCATTGATAATGGCTAGGTTCAAAATTCTTTTGGTAAATCTCTGATTAGTCATTATTATTATTATTATTATTATTATTATTATTATTATTATTATTATTATTATTATTATTATTATTATTATTATTATTATTATTTGCGAACCGGCCAAACTTAGGACCACGCCAATACCACTTCACTTCCTTCTAATCATCCCTTCTTCCTTCCTTCCTATTTCTCCACAGTGCCTTCATTCTTTCGGAATGTTGCGCTCTTCTCTCTTCAGTCCATCTTCCCCCTCTGCACTCTTTCTTTTCTTCAACAACAACTTTTATGTTGAAAAGTCTTTTCCTGAGTTTGTCACGATATTCTTCATCTGCAATTCCTAACCTCTTGAGTTCTTCCTTCATCTCCTTGGCATATCCCTCCTGGCTCTTCAAGTAGTATATTTTATTAAAAAATTGTTTATTTAACCTTGCTGGATCCATTCTGATCATGTGTCCATAAAATAGCAGCCGTATTTTCTTTATTGTTGTTTCCAAGTCTTCTGTTCTTTTGTATATCTAATTATTTGATCGTAATCTGTAGTTTCCCTCTACCACCCTTGGGCCGTAAATCCTCCTTAATATTCTCTTTTCAATCTTTAGCAGTTTTTCCAGGTTCTTTAGTGTTGCTGTTTCCATCCAATACAGAATCACTGGTTTTACCAAAGCATGATAATGTCTTAGTTTTGCATTAATGGAAAGATTCTTTTTGTTGTAAATGGCCTTGGTGGCAGTGTTTAGCCTTTCCATCTTAAGTCTCCTATTTTCCATGGCCTCTTTATCCATCCCGTTGCTGCCGATAATCTTTCCGAGGTATTTAAACTGCTTTGCGACCTTCACTTCGCCATATTTCGTCTTCATTATTCTCTTCATGTAATTCCTGTCCGTGCTCATCATCTGTTTTGTTTGTGAAGGAGATTTTTAAACCTGTTTTCTCGGCTATCTCCTGTAATTAATTTATCTGTATTATTATTATTATTATTATTATTATTGATTTTTTTTGAAACAATAAAATTTAGCTATATAATATATTTGACAAAATATATAAAATAAGGTTCTATGAATCACGATTATATATTTGGAATAAACTAATTAGAATTAAGTAATTGTGGGAATATATTGTGTGAGGACGGTGCTTGTACACATGTTTAAAAGCTTCCGCTGCTCTCTCTAACTCTTTTCTCCATGGAAGACCCAGGTTCTAGTTGAGATGTAGCGGACCGCCAAAGCCTACAATATATTACTGTAACCACTCAATATAGCGGAACGCACACTAGCATTAATTATCAGGAGGCTTTGACTGAAGCCGGATTGAGCCGAATAGCCGAGTGTTTAAGGCGGGGGGGGGGGAAATGATCCCGCCTACAGAAATGTTTGAACTCTTAGAAATTGTCGACCCTGTAGAAGTCATCGTTTGAGGTCAAAGAGCTTTCAACAGTTTAAAACACCGAAACGAATTGGTAATCATAGAATTTTTTTCTCTCTCTCTCCATCCGTTAATCGTATTTCTGTTTTATAACCGTCAATTCAATGGAAAATCTTAATGTTACGTTTGAATAGCAAACTCGCTCCGACAGGTAGCTTTGAATAGGAGAGGATTAACATTTATTAAACCTCTATCACTAAAACTATCGAGTTTGGATAAAAATTAGCGTGCTCAAATAAATAGAATGAGTGGGGAATTGCGTGGTAGTGCCGTGTCTTGTGTGCAGTGTTACCAACTTAGCCATTTTATAGTTTAATATGACCGTTTCTAAAACTAAATAGCCATTAATTTTTAAAAAGCCACTATTTTTATTAACCTAATCTTCAAAATAAGTGGGACTATTTTAATGTTTAAATAGTTTTATAGCAGGTTTATTTTGAATAAGTATTAATTCTATTATTTTGTGACAGAAATTTGGAACAGGCTGCCTAAAAGTGTAGAAATTATCGATAAAATAACACCGTTCAGTGTCAGTGAAGTTCTGGAGTAAGTTAAGCTGCTGCAATGGAAAATACTTTTTCCGAATAAGTTTCATTGGCTTCTTTTTTGTTCTGTTCTGACGTAGCAACGTTCAAATATGCATGTGGAAACGTGGAAAAGCGAAGTACACGTTGTGTGATACAAACTTAAAAAAGTGAATGGAAATAAATAACCTGGCAGCTTTTCGAAGACAAAAGTTTTGGCTCTACCACGTGGAAAGGTGTTCTTTAAACATAGATATTTATTTTGGCTGGGGTCGTCTGAAAATTTGCGTCGAGTCAAAATATATTAATGATTACGTAGTAAGCACGTTTCTTCTTCCTCCCCCTTTAAACACAACACTACAAACAATTTACATGCAACAGTTCAGCATATTAATTCGGATATTGAAAGGCTTACCGCCTATGCTAGAAACAACCACCTACTCCTAAATCCTCTTAAAACACAAAGTATTATCATAGAAAACTCTAAATGATTACATGTAATAAGCAATATCAATCCTCCTCCAATCATAATCAATGACATTGCTGTACCGTACTTTAAAAATGTTACTAATCTTGGAATCTCCATGAATGAGAATCTGACCTGGAATAGACACGTAACAAATGTATGTAGAAAGGTTCATGCAGCTCTATATCCCCTGAAACGTCACAAGAGTTCTTTTCCTCAAACACTTAAATTAAAATTAATCCAAGCACTACTATTCCCAATTTTAGACTACTGTGATACAGTACTAGTGAATCTAAATGCTGAACAAGCTTTGAGACTTCAACGAGCACAAAACTCATGCCTACCAACTGCGACATGATGCTCATGATACATCATATTTCAAAACACTGGAATGGCTAAACATAAATGAATGAAGGAATTATCACCTAATGACACTTGTTTACCAAGTGCTCTCGACGAACACTCCTACTTAGCTTTTCTAATTTTCGTTTTCTTTCCTCATTCCACGAAATTAGTACCCGTTCTGGTTCCCTATTTGATATACCACTAAGTCGAAGGAATTCCTACAATCATTCCTTTTAAGTTACTGCATCGAGGCTCTGGAATACACTCCCAATGGACATTCGGCACCTTACTTCGTCTCATAAATTCAAATCTGCCTGCCGAAAGTTTTTGCTGGGAACATAAAACTGAGTTGTGTGAGTCATTGTGTGTATGTTGTGTGAATGAGTTTTCTTAATTTATTATTATTATTATGATTAGTAGTAGTAGTAGTAGTAGTAGTAGTATTGTCACATTAATTGCTGTACTGATATGTAGGCCTAACTTAGTCTTAGAATTATCTGTCCGTAGTATTATTTCTTTTTAGAATTTCTATGTCTTACTTTTATGTTTACATTTTTAAATTTTATTGTTTATAGTGGTTAAGTGTAAGAGAGAGCCGTGAGCCCTAACTTCGCCACAAATGTAAGTCAGGAATAAATAAATAAAATAAGTAAATAAATGCACACTATTAATCAGAGTAGTACTACCCCCACGTTCCTTGAACACATCCAACTTGCCCTTCGTCAACGGATGTGGTTGCAACATGATGGAACCCTACCTCAGTCTGGACTGAGTGTTCGTGAACCCATCGATCAGACATTGCTTGCAAAGTGAATAGGAAGAGGAGGTCCTGTTCCGTGGCCTGCTCGTTCACCTGATCTCACTCCACTTGATTTCTTCTTGCGGGGCCATGTGGACTGCCTTGTGTATGAGGCACCTGTCGAGACTGAAGAGGAGGTGGCCTGCTCGTTCACCTGATCTCACTCCACTTGATTTCTTCTTGTGGGGCCATGTGGACAGCCTTGTGTATGAGGCACCTGTCGAGACTGAAGAGGAGGTGGCCTGCTCGTTCACCTGATCTCACTCCACTTGATTTCTTGTGGGGCCATGTGGACAGCCTTGTGTATGAGGCACCTGTCGAGACTGCCGAGGATATCTCGGCAAGAATTCTCGCTGTTGAAACGACACTGGCGATATTCTGGCGGGTGCAATAGAACTTTGTGCGTCGATGTCATGCCTGCATGGGGGACGCCATTTCCAACATTTGTTGTAGATGGAACAGCTTGTGAAACGGACTTAAATGCTTAAATTTTGACACGATCATTTCCGGAATATGGTTCTTTATCTCAAACTGATCCATTTTCCGTCCTCCACATCATCCCCAGAAGTTTGTAACATAATCACGGATACGCCCTGTATAAAAGGCTTGTTGTTCAACTTCCACTGGTGGAATTTACATCCAGCATTCCCCACTTCATTACTCACATCCGTACTCTAAGTACGTAATTGACAGTTCACTAAAGGAACGCTTAAAGTCCATTATTTGGTCCTGTTTTTAAACGTCTTCGTCTGTTGACATGTCTGTCATCCAGTGGCTAAAATCCTTCCCCTATTAAAGAAAACTTGAATGGGATAAAGATGACAGCTCGTCTAAAAGGGAGGTTTATTTATTTTCTCAAATTGTTTTGATATAATGGTAGTTCGCTTTTTTAAAATGAGCTATGAGTAATCATAACTTTCATATGATAACGATAAAAGGGAGATCTCTTTTCAATTTTATCTCTTTAACTTTTCAGGTATTGTAAGGAGGAAGAACACGAAAAATTGTCGTGCTGATATTATAATAATAATAATAAGCAACAACACACTGTGGAAGAAGAAATCATTAAAGAAGGATTTGATGTTTTCTTTAGGAGAAAAAGGCATGAGAAGAAGATGGGGGTGTTTGAAGGTTGGATTGACCAGAGAGAAAAGAAAAAAAGAACAGGTTTCGTGTAGAATGTGACTGGTAAAAGAGCAGCTTGGATAAACTTTGGTGACACAGCAGGATTCGGAGGGACTGGCTCACGGGGGAAGGACTTCAAACCATCTCCAGCTTTTAAATCTGCTATTAGTGTGTGCATCACTGAGGTTTAGGCTTGTATTCACAATTTGGTGAGATCGAACTCTATCGTAGCGTCCTCAGATCTCAGAGAATTAGAGTAGACGAAGCTTTATCTGACCCTGTAATAAGAAAAAGGGGAATTTCTCAAGCCTGTAATATTGAACCTTTATGTCGTGCTGATATTATAATAATATTAATACTCCTAAACTCGAATGTTCTGGGTGATTTCAGACAAAGAAGTGCATACATACATCATCATTATAGACCGTTATGACTTTCAGCGTTCAGTCTGCAAGCCTCTGTGAATTTACTAAACGTCGCCACAATTTTCTATTTGTAACTAATGCTGTACAATCCTTAGAGATACTGAGTCTAACCATCGTTGTCCTGGTCTCCCTCTACTTCTCTTACCCTACATAAGATAGACCATTATTCTTCTCGGTAATTTATCCTCCTCCATTCACCTCACACGACCCCACCACCGAAGCCGGTTTATGCGTACAGCTTCATCCATCGAGTTCATTCTTAATTTAGTCTTTATATCCTCATTCCTAGTACCCCCTGCTATTGTAACCAATAATCACTCTCGCTACTTTCATGCCTATTACTTCTAACATATGAATAAGACATCCTGAGCCCACCCACCTTCCATTCCCGTTAAGCAAAATTGTTCTGAAAACAGACCGATGTAAGGATAGTTTCGTCGGAGAGATGACTTCCTTCTTACAGAATACTGTTGATCGCAACTGCGAGCTCACTGCATTAGCTTTACTGCTCCTGGATTCAATCTCGCTTATTATATCACCATCCTGGGAGAACACGCATCCTAAATACTGTTGGGAGATCAGAAGAATGCACATGCCCGGTGAGGCAAGGGGCGAAGGGGTTTTCACCAGCAGAGCCAGTGACGCAATGGTTACCATAGCAACTCCTCTACTATCCAGGCGACTTCATATTGTCTTCTACTGGCAGCTCTTTGCTCTTGTTAGTTGTAACCCAGAAAACTGCAAAGTGTGAGTCAATATTTTCGTGTAGCAGATAAGAGCCGATCTGTTTGGGAGGAACAAGAAGTTCGTGCTTGCAGGCCACATTCCTCATTCTTGCATTCTTCTCATCTCTACACAGTACTTGAAATTATCGACCTGTTCCAGCTTTCTATCCCCAATATGACATTCATTTCTCTTGGATTTCTTACCTACTGATATGAATTTAGTCTTTTTAAGATATTAGACTACAGGCTTTCGGCACAATCTGTCATTAAGACTAATTAGTCAGCCTAGGCCAGAGTGCTTACTACATTTCTACCAAATCGATTCCCTCCCTGCCACTTTATACCTCTCAGCAGATGATCGACTTGAACTATGAACAACAACAGTGAAAGGTCTAACCCCTGAAAGTACCTAGAATCAAGAACTCATTCTACAATCAATTCCCACTGCATCCCAAATGTCATGCCATGTAAATATGAAAATAAATAAGTAAAGAGCTAAAGAAAGACAACGAAGAGGTGGGGTGAAAAAAGAACGAAATAGGGTATAAAACGGATGGACAGAATAGATGAAAATATAAAGGAACAAGATGAAGTGGAATAAAATCTCAGGGAAACGTAATTTTCCCCCTGATTTTCTCTCCTTCACGCTAATGTCTAATTGGTACGTTATTATTTTTATTTTTACAGGTTTTTAATTTCTGCGAGTAGGAGGTTCATTTCCCTGTGCGTTCCTCCTTTACATTCGTTCGTTTCATGCTGGTCTTTAGAATACATTATCACGTGCAGTGACCCTTGTTTTAGTTGCGAAGTGAATAATTGCTCATTTCCATACACAAGTCGTTTAGATACAACAGCAAGAACATGTAGACGACTGTAATAAAAAATCTATTCGATAAGGTGGGTATTAAAACTGCAATTGTATCTTTCAATTAAGTCGTAAATCAGGCCAAGCGACGTCAAGTAGTGATTCAGAATTAATTAGTTGATCTTCAGTTACATGAACAAATAGGAGGATTCTAGTAAATGTGATCAGTGCTTTAACGGGAAATCTTGAAACCTAATAATACTTTCTTGTCTATCCTCTAGAGTCCTGAGTAGGTTGTACTTTTCGTTCTTCATAAGTGCAACAGAAGAGAGAAATAACGTGTGGTTAAGTACACACAATGTCATAACGTCTGAAAAGTGCATATCTAGGAATTGAAATATGTATGACTTAAAAATTCAAAATAATTCAAATCTGAAAATGAATGGGGTAAGCTTTACCCAAAACATGATGCAAGATACCAGAAAAACAAAGGGAAAAGCTAGAAAGGGTGAGGAAAGGAAAGGGGCATCGTAAAATATTTTCCTATAGGGGTCGGAAGAGAAAAAGAATTAAGCAAGGGGGATCCAGTAAGTAAATTGAAAATCGCTAGAAACATTACCAACCTCATCTAGTTGTTTTTTGTCACTAAAACCACTCTCCGAGGCTGGGAAACTCTGGTATGAGGATTTAGACAAAATATAATTTTTTTTGGAGAGGCAAAAATCACATTACCATTTCATCTGTACAAACAAATTATTGTTTCAAAAATATATAAGTAGTTGATGATTTCAGCTGGGTCTGCGTAACTCTATAAAATACTTTAAATTTTGGACTAATTCAGTCTGTGATTTTATCATTCTGATCTCAATATTAGGAAATTTAATTAGCTTTAATAAAGTCTCGTCGCATTATCTCAATTTCCTTTCTGCTTTTGAGCTTATAAGACCATTTTTACTGGAAAGGAAGAGGGGGTTCACTGCATCTCTACCGATGACTCTAATCGGAGGGCTGTCATCATAGCCATCAACAGAGAGGGCAGTAAAGCAATGGTCTTAGATCCCACCATTCGCTTTGAAAGAGACCTAAATCAGGCTCGGGATATGGACCTAGAAAAGCAAGTAATTTATCTCCGTGCTTGCCTTACCTTCAGCAAAGTATACAATACCTATCGATCGATGGATATTCAGAGGCCTCTTATTTGGAGCAAGAGTCACCCTCCCTAGTCAGACCTTACTACAAAATTTGAAAGTTTCATTCTGCAAAATAGAAAGTAAAGTAATACAGATGCTGAGGGACTCTCTACAAATCATTCATTTCCATCTGTACCTGAGAATGTGATTAACATTCCTTCCCCACTAACACTGTAAAAAAAGGAGATAACAATATTAACGATTAAATTTCCACTTTTTGATAGTTTTAAACTCCATCAAATTGTAATTGTATTCTGAGTTCCGACGGCCACTCGCCGTGGGCACTGAGATAGAATCCGATGAATCATACTTTAAACAAGGAAAATCTTGAGTCTTTTTCTGGGAAATCGATTTGCATATAATAGTGCTGAGAGTCCAGTATAAATCATTGGAGGAAGTTGGTGTGTTGTGCGCGCATTCGCTTACACAGTGTTCACAAGACAGGTGTAACTCAAGATAACTTTAATTTCTCTTTGTTCCTTCTCGAGATGACTAAATTAGACCTGTCCAGTGCATCATTCACTGCTGGAAGCTACTTCCGGGTGAAGAACCTTTCTCTCCACGGCACTGCATCATAATGATGGGATAATCGAATACGTTTAATAATCGAATGACTTCTATCTGATTATTTAAATATTCGAATAAAACATTCGAATGTTTCAAATATCACTCAGTTCAATAATCTAATAGTTTTAATAATCGAATAACTTTCATCCTATTCATTAAATAATCCAATAAACAATCCAATAACAATTCGCTACTTGATTGCCTCATTGATTCGAATGGATAACCGAAAATAATTGAATAGAAAATAGTCGAATAACCGAATGAACCTAATCGAATAAACGATCATTTTGTATTCGATTATTCCACCACTTTCTGCATAGTCATCTGATGTTAAGGGATTATTGTTACAAGTTACTACGATTATCAGTTCAATGTCATTAGAGATTATTTGGATCTTCAATCCACTTCTGTAGTGTAGCGGTTAATTTTCGGAGATCAAGGTTCGACTCCTAGTACCTGCAGAAGTTTAACCTTTCTAATACCAAGCGGAGTAGGAATTTACCCATACAGAAAATTGTGTATTTTCCATACTTTATTCAAAATGTGCAAATATAGTAAACTTAATACAGACAAAATGAATCATGCTTATGATGTGAAATACATTCACAGTCATCATGAGACCAAAGTCACCATGAACAAGTTTTGAACTTTTTTTTCAAATTAGCGTCTGAATGTTCCGTAAAAGCAAATCAGAAAAAGTGAATACATTTATTTTTCGGAACGCAAGACTATAGGACAAATTCTAGGCCCAAAAACTCGTCGACGGACAATACCGACTTAGAGGCAGACAGCAAATCAAACTAAACACAAATATTCACAGTAAAATTAGGAACCGGGCGAGTTGGCCGTGCGGTTAGAGTCGCGCAGCTGTGAGGTTGCATATTGGATACAGTGGGTTCGAACCCCACTGTCGGCAGCCCTGTAGATTGTTTTCCTTGGTTTCTCATTTTCACACAAGGCATATGCTGGGGCTGTACTTTAATTAAGGCCACGACCGCTTCCTTACAACTCCTAGGCCTTTCCTTCCCATCGTCGCCATAAGACCTATCTGTGCCGGTGCGACGTAAAGCATATAGCAAAAAAAAAAAATAAGTGAAATTAGAAAACGCAGGTTGAGATGCATCCAGACAGACTTTCGAAACAAATAGTCGAATTCTATGAAAAGAGGAGTAAAGACGAATGAGACACAATGAAATGGATTGGCGAGATCAAAATCGATTTGAAACAAGCAGGAATTACACCAGGAGAAGCCCAATTCAGGTTAAGCTACAGATCCAAAATTCACAAATATCAGCTTGACCAAGAGGAAAGACCAAAGAAGAAGACTTGGAACAACTGGTCTGAAGATAGAAAAGAGCCCACAGTGGAAGAATGAAAGAAATATGGGCACAAAGGAAGGCAGATGCTCGCCTCTAAGTACTTTGTGTAATCCTAATGGGGTTATTCGCATATAATAATAATAATAATAATAATAATAATAATAATAATAATAATTAGGGGCCGATGACCTTCGATGTTAGGCCCCTTTAAACAACAAGCATCATCATCATCATCATCATCATCATCATAATCAATAATAATAATAATAATAATAATAATAATAATAATAATAATAATAATAATAATAATCTTGTTGTTTGGGTCATCAGTCCATAGACTGGTTTGATGCAGCTCCCCATGCCAGCCTATCCTGTGCTAACATTTTTATTTCTACGTAACTTCTACATCCTACATCTACTCTAATCTGCTTGTTTTTACCTCTTACACTTCCCTCAAGAAAATAACTGAAGAAGATCTGGGTGTCCTACCATTCTGTGTCTTTCTCTAGTCAAATGTCGCCAAATTCTCACGAATTCGATTCAGTATCTCTTCATTCGATCCACCCATCTCACCTTCTGCATTTTTCTGTAACACCACATTTCAAAAGCTTCTATTCTCTTTCTGAGCTCGTTATCATCGACGTTTCACTTCCATACAATGGCACGCTCCAGACGAAAGTCTTCAAAAACATCTTTCTAATTCCTATATCAACGTTCGAAGTGAACAAATTTATTTTCATAAGAAAGGCCTTCCATGCTTGTGCTAGTCTGCATATTATGTCCTTCTTACTTCTGCCATCGTCATTAATTACTCTACTAAAACAAGTCACAATATTCATCTCCTTCCTTTAAAACTTCGTTTCCTGATCTTATAAGTCCTGCATCATCAGATTTCATTCGAACGCACTCCATAACCTTTGTTTTGTATTTATTTATTTTCATCTTGTATTCCTTCGCCAAGACTCTGTCCGTACCATTCAACAATTTTTCCAGATTTCTTCAGACTCAGTAAGTATAATAATAATAATAATAATAATAATAATAATAATAATAATAATAATAATAATAATAATAATAATAATAATAATAATAATAATAATAATAATAATAATAATAATAATAATAATAATAATATCAATGAAAGATCAGAAATGAACAGTTCACTCCTGTCCTGCTGTACCTCTTCAGGCTCTTTTAAATGACACTGTAATGAGGTTTAAGACCAGTTTTACAGGTGGAGGTGTGCCCTGACGGTAATTTGGTGGTATTGATTACTGTTTTGACTGTTGCAACAGGCAAGGAATACCATGGATGTTATTCTGTCTCTCCGATCCACGGGGGGAAATAATAATACACTCGTTGTAATCAATACAGCTTCCGACACATTCTTTAGATGAAGGTTTTCCAAACGTCTTGTCACTGAGGTCCCCTGAGCATATCCCACGCATGCCGAAGGATTTCTCAGCCACAGAACATAATAGTGCACTCAGTAAATAAAAAACAGAATTTTGAAATTATACAGAGCTTAATTTTATTTGTATAATTTAGGACTAGTATTTACTTTCTTTGAAGGTTTAATTTAAATTCATTTACATAAGGATACCTTATAAATGCACAGAAATTATAAAACAATGTGTCACATGGTTAATAATTTCAACAGATCTGTACATTTACTTGTTGCGTTTGTTGGGTCAATGAGACGGACCAAAGACCAACCGCTTTACAAGCGTAGTCACTCGAACCGAAGATCACCCTCTGTTCTGTACTTTGTTTACATTTGTGTGAGAGCAGAAACGGTGCACTCACACAGGTATGTTGTCATGAAAGGCATTAAAGCCAGTATATTCTTTCTAGAAATTGTCGGGTATAGGGGATGTCATGGACACAAAAGTCTATCAAAAACGTGGAGTTGAGGTACATTTATCAAACTTCCTGCAGCTAAACATATCTGATTCTCCACCCATATCATACTTCAATTTATTTTTTACTTTCTCTCTGCCAAGATACTTCGACTAGTTGATCTTCCTCAAGGGAAGGCAGCTCATGTTCAGTTTCAAAGAAGGCATTTCAGATGCACGAGATTTACTCAACAAGACGCGGAAAATATGGTCTGAGTGTGGTGTCTGTCAATTACATCGCGTACCCTGCCTTGTAGCATTTCTTCTCTTTCCGCTGCTAACTTGTAGGCCTGCCATCTATTGGCCAAGTTAAGAGTTATTTCATTTATTTGTACACTTCCTACAGTGTTAGGCTGCCTAAATCTGACAAACACTTGAATATTGAATGTATATGTAAACATCACGTGTTTTCTGGAGTTAGTCTTTCTGGTATGCAGTACTATAGAGGTGATTTCTAACAATTTGGGCGGAGCCATTAATGCCCAAGATGGCTAAATCACAGTACAGATTTTTAGGAATGCCCTCACTTCTGAAAAACTCAACTGTGGTTCCACTTGCTCCGATAGAAAGTCCTATAACCCTTATAGAGGAGATGATGTATGATTCTTTGAAGTAGCTGATGGTTAGTTCATAGATGGCTCACTTCTTCGCGTCTATCTCTGCTGGCTGCCTTCAGTCCACCTCACATCTAGTCCGACTCGTTGGCTGAATGGTCAGCCTACTGGCCTTCGGTTCAGAGGGTCCCGGGTTCGATTCCCGGCCGGGTCGGGGATTTTCACCTTCATTGGTTAATTCCAATGGCCCGGGGGCTGGGTGTTTGTGCTGTCCCCAACATCCCTGCAACTCACACACCACACATAACACTATCCTCCACCACAATAACACGCAGTTACCGACAAATGGCAGATGCCGCCCACCCTCATCGGAGGGTCTGCCTTACAAGGGCTGCACTCGGCTAGAAATAGCCACACGAAATTATTATTACCTCACATCTAATGCTGGGGTCCAGGATATATGACAAGTCCTTTTCTCTGTCAATTGCGATTATATCTATTCTCCGGCTGCTTCCACCGTCAACAACACATATGTACCTCGTGATCTTTCTGGGGGAATGTTGTTGCAATTCTAGATCTTATTCTTATTCCTAAGTAAGTCCCCCCGCGGACAAGAACCAAGAACATGAGTCAGGATATGAGGCTCACTGCAGTTTCACTCCATCCCAGCTACGTCCAGGGAGGGCCCGTACAGGAACAATGTTGTACTGCATTTTCAGCGCGTCTTTCCACTCTGATGCGCAGAGTCCATTTAGGGTGTCGATACATCGGTTTGCCGGTGTGTATTCCCGATAGAGGATGGCTCCCTTACCGTGAGTTCTTAATGTTTAGAATGTTGACATCTATATATCTATATACAGTATACAAAACAATAGTGTTGTCTGTACATTGCTCAGAATTTAAAAATAATTGTATTTCTGTATCGGTGGTGCCCACTGTAAGAAGGAAATGCAATGTTTAATTTTCCGTACTTTCTGTATGTTTGTCTGTATGTATGTTCGCGCATCACGAGAAAACGGCTGAAGGGAATTTCATGAAAATCGGTTTATAAAGTCGGGGAATAAATAACTACAGTCTACGCTATAAATAATTGTATAAGATGCTTGAATATCACAGAGTCGGAAGAAAACTAAATATGAAGGCCTACCATATAGAAAGCTCATGAAATTGATCAACAGTAACATAACATTGACCATTATTTTTTGTGATGTGCTTTGTGTCTTCTGCTACCACTCATCTCCGATAAATGGGATTACTGCTGCGTGCCGAGTATAACAGCCTGCCTGAATATTGGTGGGAAGTAGCTGGGACTTAGATCTCTCTCTTCTTTAGCATGTCAATCCTCTGGTTCATACGTTTTCTGATACTATGAGTACGTAACACACTGGTTCATCATAGCATTCCAGCTATTCCATCCCTGCTCTGAGGCACTGATCGGAATGAGCAGTGTACACATTTAACGGAATAATGGCAGAGGAGTGTTCACGGCTCTCTGCGGCCTGGTTATTCCAGCACTTGAACTTTGGAAAGTTACATCGACATCGTAGTACTGTTCGTTAAAAGTGAGGAAATGGGCGGTTTTTTATTTATAATAATAATAATAATAATAATAATAATAATAATAATAATAATAATAATAATAATAATAATAATAATAATAATAATAATAATAATAATAATAATAATAATAATAATAATAATAATAATATGGCCTCAGCTACCGTGTGCAGACATTTCTATTTGACGCCATCTGGCTGTCTGCTCGTCAATTTCGACGTTCCGTTTTACTCTAGGCCTACTAGATGGCAGACCGAGTAAACCGAAACTCTATTGGGCCTCAATAGGCTCACATCATGGGCAGAAAGAAATGGTTTGAAAATAAACCACAACAAAACTAAACAAATGACCTTTAGGAAAGGAGGAAAACATGTACCTAAAAATACAATAACCATCCACAACAAACCTCAAGACGTAGTGCCGAAATTCAAGTACCTTGGAGTCACCCTCCAAACTACTCTAACATCCTACAATATCCACGTCAAAGAAAGAGCAGCCGCAGCAATAAAAGCCATCTACAACCTCAACAAATATCATTGGGTACAGCAATGCTACTGTTCAGGACAGCCATATCACCAATAGCAACCTATGGGATTAGCATCACCTGAGAAAAACTCACACTCAGCGACCTGATAACAATAGAAAAAGTCAAGTCCCGATATCTCAAGAGAATACTAGGCATTGGGAAGTCAGCCGCTTCAAGGTTAACATATGTTCTAACCAAAGAGGACTACTTCATTGACGATATCAAAACACAGTTTTGTCTACCAAACACCAAGCCCTACGAGAATGCGCGCCAAATTTTAAACGAGAAAAGGAATGCTATTTGGTCCGACTTCTATTCCACGGACGCCATAATGACAGAAGAGTGGAAGCAAGCAAATTACGAGCTACAGCACGTAATTACACGTTACGCCCCTCATGGATTTCACCACTGATTCTGCCAAACCAAAAACTTCCACCAGCCGAACGAAGACTGTATATGTAACCTGTGCATCGATCGTTGTGAAAGATACCATGCACAAAACTGCAAAATGAGGACAACCTTAATAATAAGAATGGCATTAACCTAGTTGACCATCTGTACAAAAACTGTTTTTGCACATTGTGCGCTTTTCATTTAATAATAATATTGGGCGTCTGTGGCTGTGATTTAATGAATTTTGTCCGGCAAACACCAAACGTCTCACCAGAGATCTTTTACATGCCGACATCGCGCGACATGGAGTGTCGAATGGACTTCATTCCGCCCTTAAAAAATCCGACCACTTCTGCCGGGCCGCTATCTTGGGATCTGGAGGCCGACAGTGTACCACTGACCAACAGAGGCAGCTGGTGTTTCATTTGATCAAATATTTTATATGATAACATTGCTTTTAATGGCTACATTCCTACTGACGTCATTGTAATGATCTATATTGACTTCAGTTGGAAAAACCACAAAGACAGTCTTTCTGAGAATTCCGTAGCGAAGCACGGGTACATCAGCTAGTAGTTACTACATTTAGGGTAATGTTCTGTTAGTGTACAATAACATTTTGTTCTTTAAATACTTACAACTTACGTTATAATTGCAGACATTATTATTATTATTATTATTATTATTATTATTATTATTATTATTATTATTATTATTATTATTATTATTATTATTATTATTATTATTATTATTCATTAATTCATATCCTAAAGGCAAGGCCTTGTCGCTGCAACCACATTTGTCTCTCCTCTGCTGAGCGTTTCAGATCAACATATTTTTTCAAATTCAGCCTGTCCATCACGGAATCCAGATACTTCTTCCTCGGTCTTCCTCTTCCCTTCTTACCCAGAACTTTTACTTCCATCAGAGTCGTGAGGAATGTGTTATGTCGAAGTGTGTGGCCAAGGAATTTGGTTTTCCTCTTTTCTACAGTGTTGATCAATTCCCTTGTTTCGTTTATTTCCTTAAGGACCCTATTGTTTAATTTTTCTCTGTCCAACTAATTTTCAGCATCCTCCTCCATATCCACATTTCCATTGCTTCCAGGCGTTTTATATCCTGTTTTGCTAAGACCCATGTTTCGCAACCATACAACAAAACATTCCACACAAACATTTTGGCAAATTCTTTCCTAATTTTAATGTTAATGTTCCTGATTGTCAAAAGCTGTTTCTTGTTACTGAAGGCTTGTTTAGCTAGAGCAATCCTCCTCCTGATTTCTGTGGTGCGCCTGTTGTCCTGAGTGATAATGCTTCCCAAGTAGCAAAATTGACTTACTTGTTGTACTTTTTCATCGCCTACCTTAATGTTTATTGGTGTTTCCTCAGTTCATTTCTTGACAACTAATAATTTTGTTTTCGAGGTGTTCAGATTCAATTTTATTCCCATTTTTGAATTACTATTTCAGATGACATCCAATGTCGATAGTCACCTAGTCGTGAAAGAAGGAACTGTTGGAACATTTATAATTGTTGGCGTATCTATTCCTTTCTAACGAAAATTCAGTGCAATCTCAATAAGCATGTGTACTTGAATGACCTGCTAAAAGGAAGTGTTTCTCCTGTGTGAAGCAATCTTCCAGCAGGGGGCGTGAGCAGAAGACAATTAGCATGTCTAATTCCCGAGCATAGAGGAAACTTTTCGACCAGCTCATTATAGAGTTAGTCAGTGAAACAGATCCTGGGTTCGATAACACACACATGAGTGAGTTCTTTAAACAATAAAGCATTTTTATTCTCACACGGTGTTCACTAAATTGCGCGCTATCATTCACTGAAGGAAACCGTTAAGAAACTTTTAACGGATGTTGTCTGCCACTGCGGTGTAACTCATTGTCGTCAGATCTAGATAAATTGTTGTTTTTTTTAAAGGAGTGATATGTGCGAGACTTGACATGTTTATCGCAATTCTGCAACTATACCATCTGGAAAATACCAGAAGGTACCGTACGTGAATATTGTAAAGAATGGAGGGGAATAAATGGAAGAATTTCGCGTCCAATAACAGTTTTAAGTCAGTAGATTCAGGTAGTGGTGATTATTGTTTTAAGAGGAAGTACAAGTGGGCAACCATCCTCTATTAATACCAACTAGAAGACCTGTGCTTCTCTGTAGCATTCCTTACAAATAGCTCAGATAACTCTTCTTGATAAGCGTCTCGTAGTCATATTGTTTTGCCTGCCCTTTTTAATACTTTAATGGAAATTTTAAAAGTGTTATGAGGGCTGGAATGGGGTCCACTCAGCCTCGGGAGGTCAACTAAGTAGAGGAGGGGTCGATTCCCACCTCAGCCATACTCGAAGAGGTTTTCCGTGGTTTCCCACTTCTACTCCAGGCAAAATGCCGGGATGATACCTAACTTAAGACCACGGCCGCTTCCTTCCCTCATCCTTGTCTATCCCTCTCAATCTTCCCATCCTCCACCAAGGCCCCTGTTCAGCATAGCAGGTGAGGCCGCCTGGGAGAGGTACTCCAGAGTTGTATCCATCGACCTAATGTCTCACGCTGCAGGCTGCCCTTGAGGTGGTAGAGGTCCGATCCCTCGCTGAGCCCGAGGAAAAAACCAACCCTGGAGAGTAAATAGATTAAATAAACATTTTTAAACGATCTTGCAACGTACAATTGGCTATGGTTGAATTACTGGTTCGGGTAAGTAAACTCTCACATTTCCAAGAGTTTGTCCCTGCGTTTTGTGAATGGCCATGCAGAAGGCGAGTCGACTTGGTACCTTACCGTCTTTACGAACGTAGAGTGTTTTCTCTGAGCGGCATGTAAGTTATTAGGAACGTTCTGCCATCTATTGACTATATTCAGAAGCTGGGGAAGGTCAGAGAATCAAAGAGTATCCAAGAGAGAATAGAATTCTTCTGTCATCAGAGGAAATGTATACTTTCTGGCTTGACAGGTAGTAATCATTAATGAAAGTGTTAGTAACCTGCTAAGTACAGAATGTATTGCGGGTTAACGTAAGCCATCGCCTGCAGTTATTGAAGTTATCATTCAATGATTAGATCTTGAAAATGTAATTGTATTTCCGTTGACTTTTCAAGAAATTCAAGATTGTTCCTGTTCTATTGAGACTATTTGGAAGATTTTGGTACAGGCTGCACCTTTTACTCCCTCTGGTTTAAGAGCTTGTGTTTTGCGAAGCAAACACGTTAGCTTTATATCGTCAGAAGGAAAAAGTGAAGATGTCGGTCAAAAGAAGACAAGAGCAAAGAAGGGCGGGAACATGAAAGTTTCCCTAGGCCTCGAAAACGTAACGGGGTCAGAGAAGGACATGAATTGACCAAGGAAGGTCGCGTGGGATGAATGAAAGTGAAGAGCCTGGCACAAGTAATGCCAAGAATCAGCTAAGGTCCCGTCGGTCACTAACCCAAATTAAGAGCCACTTTTAGTAGCCTCTTACGACAGACAGGAAGGTATACTGTGATGTTATTCTACCACCCCTATACAACGCGGGCTATGGTTAAAAGCTTACGAAACAACCTGTGGATCACATCTTATTTATAACTAATTAAACAGTGAAGCTAAGCACTGAGATAGGTCTATACACACTTTTTTCATTCTGATTACATCAGGGAAGTGCGTGAGTACATTTAAAGTTATTCTAATGACTAGTAGAGTGTAAGGGTACAAATTACCATGGTTGGATGACTTTTCTTAACATTAACAGCGTAATATTTCATTCAGAATTTCTACTACTGGTTGCGCTAGAACAATGGCTGAGGAGGAAGTGAACCGATTAGGGAAAATCCCTACTTTCCCCATTTAATAAAATGCTTTCGTGAGTTATGGCGATGGGTCAGTCGTTCATTATGGCAATGTTTTCATTGTCCTTATCGATATAAGTTATCTTTCTTCAGTTTCGTAGAGGAGATATTTCTTACACTTTCAGTAATAAGGTCAACGTAAGTCGGAGGAATTTTGAAAATGGGGCACTAGTGTGTGAAGTAGAAATGTTCGAAATACGTCTCAGTGAGGGCCATTTCAACTAAAATTTACGCTATATATAAACAAGCTGATGTACCCGTGTTTCGCTACGGAATTCTCAGAAATACTGTTTTTGCGGTTTTCCGCATTGAATTCAACATAGTGCATTCCAATGACGTCAGTAGGAATATAGCGATTAAAGGCAATGTTATCATTTAAGAAACTCCATCAAAGAATACTACGGTGCCGATGTAACTGTCCAAAGTTCCAGAGCTGGAATGACCAGGCCGCAGACAGCCGTGAACACTCTTCTGCTATTATTCCGATAAGTGTGCACACTGCTCATTCCAACCAGCGCCTCAGAGTAGGGACTGAATAGCTGGAATTCTATGATGAACCAGTGTGTAACGTACCAGTAGTATCAGAAAATGTATGAGCCAGAGGAATGGCATGCTAAAGAAGAGAGAGATCTAACTCCCCACCTACTTCCCGCCAATATTCAGGCAGGCTGTTATACTCGGTACGCAGCAATAATCCCATCCATCGGAGATGAGTGGCAACAGAAGACAAAAAGCACATCACAACAAATAATGGTCAATGTAATGTTAATGAATTTTATGAGATTTCTGTATCATAGGCCTTCACATTTAGTATTCTTCCGACTCTGTGATATTAGGGCGTCTTATAAAATTATTTTTAGCGTAGACTGTAGTTACTTTTCCCCGACTTTACATACCGATTTTCATCAAATTCTGTTTATCCATTTTCTCGTTACTCAGAGCTGATATTAACAAAAAACAAAAATCCAAATTCATGAATATCTCTGTTATCACAGCCGGTATGGTAAGAATCGACGGAAACTTAATACTATATAACTGTAGTTATGTAGTATTTATCGACAGGACCACTAGGAACATAAATATTTGAGAATTCATTTTTAGGCTTTCCCTTAAACTACCATTTAATTCAGCGTAAATGAAATAATTTATGGCCTAGATTGTAGCGACTTATTCCACGACTTTACATACCGATTTTCATTAAATGCTCTTCGTCCGTTTTCTCGTGACACGCGTACATACATATAGACAGGCAGAAAGTACGGAAAATTAAAAATTGTATTTCCTTGTTACTGTGTACACGACCGATACATAAATGCAATTATTTTTAAATTCTGACCGATGTACAGACAACAATCTTATTTTATATAGCCTATACCTAGGTATATAGACATCACGCAGTTTCACGTCATTGCAGAAAACTAGGTATTCTAAACTGCGGCTGTATACGTACACACATTTGCCATTTTCCTTTACAAAATTTATAAATATCAATATTTGTAATGGTTCTTTTTTGAAATCAATTGTATCTACAAGCCCTAGTAGAATGAGTGTATTATTTAAATTAATTACAATTTTTATGCAGTACATTTCAATCAGAAAAGTTTTGCTCAGATTTCCACTAGTACTGCTGCTAAATGTTTTTATACCTACCCTGAAGGGCGGAGGTGGGCCTCCTGGACGGTGATACGCCATCTCTCAGGCCAGGAGATTTGTATCGGAGGAGGTGAGAGGGTTGGCGGCCGTGGTCTATACTTGGAATTGTCTCGACATTCGCCTTAGTGAAGGAGAATAGAAAACAATGGAAAACCATTCTCAGGACAGCCTTATTCCGAATACAGAGGCGTAGAACCACGGTAGAGCCGTGGCCAACCCTCCTCTGCTCGGTTGAACTGTCGGGCCACGGAGCAACCGTGACCGTGGCCGACTTCAAATTCCCACAATTAAAATATACTTTTAAAGGCAGAACTTCACTTGTACTTCGAGTTGTTCTTCTCTACGCACTGCAGAAGAGAACGAAAATTTAAAAAAAAAAACTCCGGGTGTTATTAGGGTAACAGTTTCGTAAGAAAACGTTTTGCAGAACACCACTGACAAAATTACTTAAGCGTCTAGAATTTAAAAGGCTAACGTGAGTGACGGCTCTGCACTGTTTAAGTTATAACGTGCAAAGTACAGAGTGATCCAAAAGTTTGATAGCATTTGACAAGGCAATACATTACGGAATATTATAGGTAGAGAGGTCATGATTGCCATGACTACAACCCGAATTTTTATGTATTAATAGGTTAGAATGCGAATTTCCTGAAGCGAGTAACGAGTATAGTCTACCTTGGCAACGACTATGCTACGGGGTTCGCATAAACATTAGGGGTACGGCCCATAAGAACCCCTATAATTTATGTTACTCTTGCTACATTATGGAAGAACGGGTGGCCGACACTTCCCACTAACCAATTTAGTTTGCAATCTAACCTGTTACTGCATAAAAATCTGGGCCGTAGACGTGACATTGGATTTTATTGACACTAAAATAAGTTACACAAAATGACCAACAGATGGCGTTTCATATGACACATAAGCAATAATTAGCATAGCAATAGAGTTTTAGAAAATACGTTGTCCTTTATAACATATTAATCATGTCGGGCGTCATTCATCAACAATACCTGTAATCGAGGGACAATTTTGTGAACAGCACTGTACAGCAGTAGGTATGGTGAGAACTTTCCGTCAGATATTGTCTTTTAGAATCCCTAATGAGGTCCGACGATCGCGATAGATTTGCGACTTCAGGTAACCCCACAACCAATAACCACACGGATTGAGGTCTGGGGACATGGGAGGCCAAGCATGACCTGCCACGATTGCAGGCGCATACTGACGCCCTATGTCACGACAGCTCCTTTCATACCGTACACGTACTTGGTGTCAATAAAATTCCATGTCATGTCAAGCATGTGTGGCCATTTGTACCCGGAGTGTTGCTTTCCAGCGCCATCTGTTGGTCATTTAGGGTACTTTATTTGTATGTCAATAAAATCCCACGTCATACCAATCATGCGTGTCATTTATTACCCCTCTACCTCCAATAATGCGTGCAGTATTGCCTCGTCAAATGTTAAAGGACATTTGGGTCATCCTGTATTATAGATATCAACCAGATTCCAAAATCGATTCGCAACGGATATTTCACAGTATATATAAAAAAGCGTTCAGGGTTAAGCCCAATTAATTGAGGGGGTCGCCAACAAATTAATTCTCGAAAAATGCGTTGGAAGTGCAAGGAATTTTGGAACTGCTGTCTTATAGTAACCAAGATCACTCGTGGGGTAATTATGAACTCTTATAATCCCACATTAACAGTAGCTCTTTGCGATCTGAGAGATATCAGATGCTGTTCCAGGAAGACGGATGAGGGTTCCTTATCAAGTCTCATTACAGAACGATATATTTTAACCTAGAGAAGAATGTTGTCAGAGAGAAAGAGGAACACACAACACATCAACATGATCGTCACACACATGTGCCTAAGAGATAATATTATTTTAATAAACAAGGAAAGAGAAGAGACGATTTGGATCTATTCACAGAGTGTGTCCTGGAAAAAAGAACCTTAATTATTGTCATTCTTATCAGATAACTCGTGTCTACCTTATTCTCTAGCTGTAAGTTCACCTCGCATTATGGTACATGACCGCCTCGACAAATGTGAATGAATTCTTAACAACGACTTTTGAACTGCAGGCAGGATTACAGTCAAAAACACCAAATGTTTTGAGGAAAGTAATAACGATCGGTCGATTAGAAATTCAAGGGAAAGGAAAGGGAAATATTATCAGTGAACAAGGAAGAGAGTAAAGCCATATCTGTGTAGGGTACAATTCGTAACCTTGGCTCTTAAAAAGATGACTTTTTTAGGTTTATTTTTGCTAGTGGCTTTACGTGGCACCGACACAGATGGATCTTGTGGCGACGATGGGCTAGGAAAGGCCTAGGAGTTGGAAGGAAAAGTCCATGGCTTTAATTAAGCTACAGTCCCAGCATTCGCCTGGTGTGAAAATGGGAAACCACGGAAAACCATCTTCAGGGCTTCCGACAGTGGGATTCGAACCCATTAACTCCCGGATGCAAGCTCACAAACGCGGGCCCGTAACCGCACGTCCAACTCGCCCGGTAGGAGAAAATTTTAAGGTGGGAAGTATTGTCAGAAAAGGGGGGAAAAGGTTCTCAGAATACATACAAAAATGTGGAAAGAAACGTGTTGATGAAGTCACTTTATTAGGGTTGAAACCAGTTACATAAACTTTATTTAACACATTTACTGCGTTATAACAATTAATCAACATGTTATAATGGATTACGCACAATATTTCAAAATTTTCGACAGTAAGTCACTAACGCTCGGGAGATAGTGGGTTCGAACCCCAATTTCGGCAGTCCTGAAGATGGTTTTCCGTGGTTTCTCATTTTCACACCAGGCAAATGTTGGGGCTGTACCTTAATTAAGGCCACGGCCGCTTCCTTCCCATTCCTAGACCTTTCCTATCCCATCGTCGCAATAAGACCTATCTGTGTCGGTGCGACTTAAAGCAAATTGCAAAAAGCAAACGATACTTATGTAGCGATAAACTGCCCTCGACATCTACAGAAACCAATGGAGCATAACTTGTCAGTGCTCGTAAAGGGAGTTTCTTCAAATTTAATTCGAATTTGTCTTTAGGAAATCCATCAACGTTCTCCCTAACATTCATCGACTTCTTCCAAACTCTGAATCACATTAGGCAAATAATTGTAGCAATGCACAGCAGAAGATCCAACTCTAGGTCTTTGTCGTTGAGTGATTGTTGGGCTTGTCTGATGACCGTTGAGTCTAGGGCACAAATGAAGTATTCGATTTTATTAATGTTTTCGCCCAAGAAGTGTCAAAGAGAAAACAGATTCTGTCTAATCTTTTAAAAACGCAAGTAAAAGTTGCGGGAAAAGCTGCTGAAGTATGAAATAGAAGGGAAAAGGTGGCAACGTGTAGTAATCGAAATAATTAATGAAAACAAAAATTCCACCTAATCGGTACTTTCTCTTTTATTTAGCCTTAGGCTAATTTAACAGACATTTAAATTAAATTCAGAACATGTTTCGAATGCTTTGCATTCATCATCAGCTGTTTACAATAAGCATAGGTAAAAATAGCATTGAAGGCGATTGTTAGTTGGACTATAACTTATTTTAAAAACTTAATATTAAAAACACTGATTGGGCTAAAAATTATAGTTTCATTATGAGTCTTGTGAGTTTATCTATAAAATAATTGATTGTGGAAACTTGTAGATCCTTTAATGAAGTATTTCTGTAGAAGAGTTTGTAAAACTAACACTTGTTTTTAAAGTAAATTGTGAGCTCGTTCTTAGCTATTTTAACCTATGCGTATTGTAAAAAGCTGATGATGAATGCAAAGCATTCGAAACATGTTCTGAATTTAATTTTAATGTCTGTTTAAATTAGCCTAAGGCTAAATAAAAGAGAAAGTATCGATTAGGTGGAATTTTTGTTTTCATTAATTATTTGGATCATATCATCGATACGGACATGAAGTGAATAGTATGTAACAAGTGTAGTAATCGTACAAAAAAAAAGGTGTAATATATGCAACATATCGTGTTTATTTCACTTCATTTCACGCCCCAAATCAGTGTGAAAATAGCTACGCAGGGAAGTAAATACGTATCTGCAATTTTGCTCTGATTGTCTTTAGATTGGCTCTATTGCGTTGTGTGCTCACCAGCCGCTAGATGGCACCGTTGTCTACGTCTCTTTGCAGCAAGGAAGAAGAGCGCTACGTAATCCGTTTTTGCTGGTCTCAAGGTGTACCAGGAATGGAAATTCATAGACGACTTTAAGCACAATACGGGGCAATGTTTTTCCACTACGAAGTATTTACCAGTGGATTGAACAGTTCAAAAGGTATCGCACGGACGTGAAGGATTAGGAAAGATCTGGACGTCCATCTGCAGATGTAACTGATGCCAATATTAAACAAGTGCGTGATATGATCCTGAATAACAGACAAGTGATTGTTAATGACGTGCACTTACAGGCCGTCGATTCAGCTCCGTTCAAGAGGTGAAGGAAGCGGTTCATACGTGGCTTGCTGCACTACCAAAAAATGTGGGGGGTTTTCTAGAGGGTATCAGAAAGCTTGAGAAACTGTGGACCATGTGCATTGAAAAGCAGGGAGACAATGTTGAAAGATGGTATCAATAAAAAGTGTGTACTCTTTTTTTAATAAATTATAAAAATTGATTGCTCTTACTTATTGACTTGCCCTCGTATATTTTTGGAAAGATCTTGCTCCTTAACATCCTTTCACTAATCGTCATTGGTATGTATTAATTGATTATTGTCTGAAATGACACCTTGTAATATACCCTGTTAACGATGTTTACTGTAAATGGTTGAACTGCTTTGACTTTTGAGGTGATCTGAAAGACAGTGTGTTACATGTATTAAAATCAACTAAATTTGTATGTTGATAGGTTAGGTACTTTATATTATTGCAAACGAATATCTACTTGGTTATATCGTTAAATTATTTTTCACTGTCTGTGGTAGGGACTCTCGAAACCTTCGCAGAATAACAACAGTGAACTTAACACGAACCGGAAACAATAAGCCGTACCAGGTATATTGTGATTACCAGCGAAACAGTTTTACGATCAAGATGTGAACGCACAAGGGAAGTTATTCACAATAGAAGAGGTCAAAACCTCATCATTTCTTTCTCATTTCCCTCCGCTGTATAGCCTACAGAAAAGGAATGTCTTGTCAAATGTACTACCGTGACCTAACCGAGATGTCATTAACGAATGCAGCAGCAGAAGCGGCGATCGTTCGTCTACTGTTTTCATCCAGCGGCATTGATTATGATAAATTACCACCAGATAGTGCTACCGTTCACTTACCCATCCCTTCCTCTCTTTTTTTCTGCCATCAATATGTTTGAGACAAAGAAACCGAAATGATGTTAAGCAAAAAAGAAATAATTACATAACACACATATTGAGAGATTGATCGAAGTAAGAAGAAAGAAAATAAAAAAATAATCAACTTTTAAGAGATTTTGACAGATATGATAGATTACAAAAGAGATATTATAGGATAAATAAAACAAAAACCAAATTACAAATAGAGAGACTTGCACGCAAACAATTGAATGTCGTCAACAAGAAAAGACGGACAATATAAAAAAAGAAACAATCATAATGACAGAAACAAGGGAACGACAATAAAACTGGCAAGAGTGGTGGTGGTGGGGGGGGGGAAGAAAAGTTCCGAAAAGGAACAATGAATTAGGAGAAATAAAAAGGATCTCTTGTACATCTTCTTTTTCTCTTCCCAAGTTATAAATCATAGATATGTAGGAGTAACCTGGTGGGTCGTTAAAGCTTGGGAAATACAAGAAGATATTTCACTGCAGTAGAAATGATGGATGTGAAAATGATGAACAAAGATTAGCAGAAAACAAAGAAAGCGAAGAAATGCTATCGTACTTACGATCACACAAAAATATTATAAAACTTTCCATAGGACATTAAAGATTTTTGATGCTTGAATGTTGTAAAAGCAATTGGCTAGGGAATTATTATTAGTAGTAACAGGGACTTGAACTTCAGACGCAAGTTCAAATCCAGTCAAGGTCATCGGCAATCTGCGCTTTATAGAAAGTAATTTCACGGAAGATTGATAACTAATTATTCATTCTCGAATACTGTATAGGCTTTGGATACGCGTGATTGGTAATAAGGAGGCTTTGCATAAGCGCTGTGTACTTTAATAGGGGGAGGCCATGACTCTCTGTAGACAAGATCAAGGAAGCCAAGAACTTCATAGGATAATATTGATTAGCAGAAATTATTTCCCCCCGAATTTTTAATAATTAGAAAATATGGAGGAATTATTTCTTGCATATTATCAGATCCATGCACAAAAATAAGATTTCTTTACCAAATAGACTTAATAAATATTTATATATCGAACAGAAGGAAAGGGAGGATGACTAAAAATTGTATATGGGAGCAAATTTAGTTGCTGGCATTATGAAGCGTGTCAGAAGATTTAATAATATATAAGTGCTGATCAATGATTCATTTTATATCATTGCCGCACCTCAGAGAATGGGTCAGGCAGAAATGACATCAAATTTGGCCCACATTTGCTGGAGATAGAACAGTGGCGAGAGTATACATGAAATCCTGTATAAATCGTCTATTTCAGGTTGTTCAAGCGAATGAGGACCGGGAAGGAGATATTTCTTGCGTCACCAATCTGAGAAAATGGTTTGAACTCTATTCCATTGAACTGTCCCATGCAGCTAACAAGAAAGATCACATAGCACCCGAAACAGATAAGGCAGGAGAAAAGCAATATTTAACTAGAACAATATTATTGTAACTGCATTGTATGTTGGGTATTCAGCCTGAAGGTTGGTTTGATCCCCTGCAGCTCTGCTAACGGCTGTCATAAATAGCCAAGGCGTCACTGAAGAGGCGTACTAGGGAAATGAGGGGTGAGGTAGTTTCCCGTTGCTTTCCTCACCGAGCCAGCCGTTGCTATTACATATCAGTCTGCCAAGCCCACTGAAATGCATGTACCAACCGACCCTATGAGCGATATTTTCACACCATTCATAGCAGGGACTGGCTGCATAAGCAATGGTATTACTAGCATCACTCATACCTCAGTCACTTACATATAGTCAAAGCCAATGAAAGTAACACATTTGATATAGCACATACCAGAAGACACAGTGCACTGTAAACACTACATCTCGCCAGCAAAGGCATGTAACTGCATTCAATTAAATAATTAAGTGAGTTTCTCCTATGAACTTTTTCTTCACTCTTTATGGAATTAATGTCTATGAACATATGCAATTTGATCGCTTTAATGGTTTGCAAGACATTACATTGAAAATGCGGAATGCTAGAAATTTTGAAGAAAGTAGTGAAGTAGTATTCGGTAGATAATAGGATCGAACCCCACTGTCGGCAGCCCTGAAGATGGTATTCCGTGGTTTCCCATTTTCACACCAGGCAAATGCTGGGGCTGTACCTTAATTAAGGCCACGGCCGCTTTGTTTCCACTCCTTGACATTTCCTGTCCCATCGTCGCCATAAGACCTATCTGTGTCGGTGCGACCGTAAAGAAAAAAAAAAAAAAGAAAGTAGCGAAGTATGGAGAAACAGAGATAAAAATCTCATGACGGCCATGATTGTTGTGACAACGTATCCAGCCTAAAGAAAGGAGTTTAAAAATGAGTATAAACCACAACCTTCTACGTGAGACGGCTTTGGAAATACAGTCTTCAATATAATCATGTCAAAATTGTTAACTTAGATAAGCAAGGAAACAATTTGATTTTGAAATGAGTTTCTTAACTGATGATTCAAAAATTTAGACAAGAACCCGTGAAATACTTCTTGAAGCAAAAATAAAAAGTCTATATTTTATACGTTTAGTGGCCCATTCTCCCGTAAGAACCGGATAAAACTTTAGTAAACTGAGATGATCTTCCAAACAGTTTAAATGCAATTCCCACCGCAAAGGTTAGACGTAAGAAAGGATTCATACGATACAATTAGAAGGTGTAATGTAAGAACTTGGAATAAAACAAGTATTTTTAAAACTATCACAAGAACACTGTTTTCGAATGCAAAAAATAAACAAAACTCAGCAGATTCTTCTATAATAGCCTGAATTTGTTTTTACTGGACTAACTAACACCTCGAATATTTTACAGTGACACAAGGATGGAGAAGGGATAGGGTTTAAAAGGTAGTACTCGTAGTCTTAATTAAGCTACAGCCTAGTCTGAACCATCTTCAGTACTCCCGACGGTGGGATTCGAACCCACAATCTTCCGAATGCAAACTCATGAGCAGCCGACTCACTCAGTACAGGCAGGTCATCTATACTATATATACTCGTATTATAAAGATGTATTATCACCACAGTTGTTTACTTGTACTCTGGAATACTTGATGAGAGAATGGTATAATGAAAATTACAAAAATATAAAAATTGGATACACTAAAGATGAAATTAGCCTAAATTTCTTAGGATTTGCAGATGATCTGGCACTACTAGCTAATAACCTCAATGAAGCTCGGAATTAAATTACAAGTCTCCAAACTATTGCTGGAAAAATAGGATCCACAATTTCATTTACAAAACTAAAATAATGGCAATAGATCCCATTTTAATAAGCAGTGTTTTGATATGTGGGAATGATATAGAAAATGTAAAACAAATTAAATACTTTGGAGAAAGTATAACATACAATTTACATGAAAAAATCTTGGACAGAGAGAACGAATAAATTATCCAGAGCCCGAAAAAGTAACCAGAAATACATACAACAAGAAATGTTTGTCAATAAATACAAAATTGAAACATTATAAGACTGTAGTCCAACCTGAAATAACTTATGGAAGTGAAACATTATTTAAACTAAGGCAAAGGAATAACATAGACAAATATTTAAAATTAAAAAAAAGAATAGTAACAACATGCATTGATAAGAAGTACCAAAAGGAGGAGAATGGTGTATCATCCTAAATGCAGCAGTACATCAGGAAATAGAACCTATAACGGATTTCATAAGAAAGAAGAGAATATCATTCTTTGGTCAGCTGTTGAGAACACCTCAAGACAGGTTAATACGCAGAATTTAAGAGAAGTTTTGGAAACAAAAAAAAAACCTGTCTGGATAAAAGAAAGAAAAGAAGACATAAAAGAATTAGACATAACTCTGGGCGATTTTAATGAATAAATCAAAGTAAACAATTTGAACAACAGTAAAATTAGATTCCTACCAAAAATTGATAAAAGAAAAACAAGTAAAATAGTATTTTCAGAAGAAGAACGACAACGAAGATCAGATAGAATGAAAATATACTGGAAGACCATAAAGGAAAAAAAATTATAAAACATCATTGAAGACCGGACAGAAATTGATTACAGTGGTTCAATGCGGCCATAAAAGCACAATAATAATAATAATAATAATAATAATAATAATAATAATAATAATAATAATAATAATAATAATAATAATAATAATAAGAAGAAGAAGAAGAAAAATACCGTATTTACGCGAATAATCCCCGCACCCCTATTTCGTGTCTCAAATTAAAAAAAACGCATGCGGGGATTATTCGCATAAATACGGTATTTGTATGTTTGTATATTCGTTTGTAATGTATAAACTCAGAAACTCCTGAACCGATTTTAAAAATTATTTCACCTATAGAAAGCTACATTACCAGTGAGTAACATGGGTTGTATTTTATTTTCAAAACAATTAGAGATCCCTACAAAAATTGAAGTAATGTAATCCAAGGTATCAAGATTGTGCCTATTAAAAGTCATTATAGGCCAAAATAGACGAAATATCGAATTTATCGCTCGAGGACGAGGTAAAGCTCATTTTAATACTCACGACGCAAAGGACAATACTCGGCCATGCTCTTCGGGCCCCGAAATTGATGTTATGGAGATATTTTCATCGCACTTCCCCGTTCTAGAAATAGGATGAAGAAATGACCAGCCGTAACAATGGCAAAGTTAGCTCAAAGATTCTACAATAGAATACAGGCCAGCGGCTCGAAGTAGGTGCGTGATAAATGTAGGTTAGGCCAACGAGAGGTTCTGCTAGACAGTTATGACTGGAAAAAAGCACTGTGTGGGTAAGCCATCCCCATGGGTATGGGTGGGGAGGGGGTGAAGTATCAACGTCACTATAAAGTAGTCTACAAAAATTTGCTTCACACATAATTAAGAGGTGATATAATACCTAAAAGTAATCAATCAATAAAGTGCCAGGAAAGGCCAGGTATTATAGCTAGTATCAGATATGTAGGATGTGTATACTCCCAGGATTGTAGTATAGTAAGTTAAATCAAAGGTGAAACTCTTTGGTAACACTTGTATTCAGAATTAAAATTAATATAGCTTGGGATAATATAAAACTCACATCCATCATAATTCATCAATAAATTCATAAGCAGGCAATATGGTAATCTGGAAACTTACATGTCCCAAGAATGAACACCAGGCAAGGGGGTGGGTATAGAATTAATGGTGTCGATACTAATATTATAAAGAGTAAAAATTTGAATATTTGTTTGTAACGGGTAGACTCAAAAACTACGGAACCGATTTTAAAAATTACTTCACCTATATAAAGCTACATTGCCAGTGAGTAACATGGGCTGTATTTTATTTTCAATATAGGCGAAATCGAATTTGTCGTACAAGGACGAAACAAAGCTCATTTTAAGCCCCTTGACGCAAAGAACAAAACTCGGTAAGCCCTACGGGCCCTAAAACCAACCGTTATGGAGGTATTGGAACCACACTACCGCTGCTCTAGAAATCGGATAAAGAAAAGAACGAGGGGATTATTCATAAAAAGTCATGTGAGTGATGGGCCATCATCTGGACTTAGGTACAGGGTGAGTCACGTAAGAGTTGCCGCCCTTTCAGCGCGCAGCGTGTCAGCAAACGTAGGCGAGGTCGGCGTCATAGAGTGCTGGTACACGCCCCCTCCCCCTCCTTACCCCATAGGACACCGCTCAACTAAAATGAATCGATTATCAGATTGAATAACGGGAAGAAAAATAATAACGTTATCCCATTACAGTGTTTATAATGCTACCCCTCCGGCTATAGACAAGCGTTGTAGTTTGTGATGATGTCCCGGATCAACCTCACTGCAAAATTTCGTAAGCTACGACAGTCTATCCTTTAATTCATTTTTATTTAGCACTGAACTCGCAGTATTGAACTGATACACAAGTAGCGTTGGCACTCGTTACAAAGTTTGGGCTGAGAAGACTTGGGAGAAAGGAGACGAGATGCTCGACTAAATGGTATGTTCCGAGCTGTCAGTGGAGAGATTGCGTGGAATGATATCAGTAGACGAATAAGTTTGTGTGATGTCTTTAAAAGTACAAAATATCACAATATGAAGTTACAGTTTGAATTCAAGATGACAAATTGGGGCAAATATTCGTTTGTAGGAAGAGGAGTTAGGGATTGGAATAACTTACCAAATGAGATGTTAAGTAATTTTTTTTTTTGCTAGGGGCTTTACGTCGCACCGACACAGATAGGTCTTATGGCGACGATGGGATAGGAAAAGCCTAGGAGTTGGAAGGAAGCGGTCGTGGCCTTAATTAAGGTACAGCCCCAGCATTTGCCTGGTGTGAAAATGGGAAACCACGGAAAACCATCTTCAGGGCGGCCGATAGTGGGATTCGAACCTACTATCTCCCGGATGCAAGCTCACAGCCGCGCGCCTCTACGCACACGGCCAACTCGCCCGGTGTTCAGTAAATTACCAAATTCTTTGAAGTCATTTAAGAAAAGATCAGGAAAACAACAGATATGGAATCTGTCACCTGGGCGACTGCCCTAAATGCAGATCAGTATTGATTGATTGATTGATTGATTGATTGATTGATTGATTGATTGATTGATTGATTGATTGATTGATTGATTGATTGATTGATTGATTGATTGATTGAATTGAACTCAGTGGATAGAAACAAATAGAAGAGGGCAGTTATCTAGAACCAAGGTGGTTACGTGAAGAATGCAACTACAGTCGGACTCTATTTGTTGATAAGACGTGTGAAGTTATAGAACCAATTGTAAATGGAAGATAGTGAAAGCGCTTAATTCACAGAGGCTCGTTGTCTGAACGCTGGAAGGAAAAGCTGTCTAAAATAAAGCTGTTTGTACATGAATATATGTAACAATTCAGTCCATTACATTCTCTAATCTGAAAACACTGACGTGACAATACAAAGGATTGGCTCTTATAATGACTCAATTACTAATTCTTACAAATAATTTGCTGATCTTTAATTTGCTTGTTCGTAACGGGTATTAAAGTATTTTCGAATGGAAATAATTGGAATTTCCTGTGTTCTTGTTTGAGAGTTGTTGTAACTTCAAACTCGGTGTATTTTAGTACTTTTGTTACGTAACGTCGCTTCAATCATGCTTTCGTTCTAGCACATCAGTTGTAATGGGCCGTGACTACGTTTGTCTCCCCCAGCGTGCTCCCGGCTTACAGCTTTGTAACATAGGGCTCTGACTAACGCTCAAACTTCACCGGTTTGGAAGTAAGTAAATAAGATTCCAAAGGTGTCTGGCGGAAGAAATACCAGAAATCAAAGTTGATGGAAGACTATCAACAACTTATACATTTAATATTGAATTTTCACGACCGCATTGTAATCGAAACCGACTTTCAACCTGTTAGGTCGTGTTACGTACTTTTAGTACGTGTTGAAGAGATGTTAAGTACAGAACAAAAATGGCCAACCAGACACCAGTGGGATCCGAACCTACAACCTTCCGGCTTCACTGCCGCTTCCTTCCCATTCCTAGGCCTTTCCTATCCTATCGTCGCCAGAGGACCGGAGGTTGTGGGTTCGGATCCCACTGGTGTCTGGTTGGCCATTTTTATTCTATACTTAACATCTCTTCAACAAGTACTAAATGTACGTAACACGACCTAATAGGTTGAAAGTCGGTTTCGATAACTTAAACAGTAGTTTTCGAACAACCATGGAATCGTCAAAATCGACCTCGTAGAACTCTACACACAAGCAATTACTTATACACAGATTATTATTATTAATAGAAATATTATTAGCAAGCGAGTTGGCCGTGCGGTTAAGGTCGCTTAGCTGTGAGCTTGTACTCGGTAGAATGGTGGGTTCGAATACCACTGTCAGTGACCCTCAAGGTGGTTTTCCGTGATTTCCCATTCACACACCAAATCCTGAGACTATAATTTAATTAAAACTACGGCCACCTCGTTCCCATTCCTAGCCGTCTCCTATCCTATCGTCGCCATGGGACCTATCAGAGTCGATGCAATGTAAAACAAATTATAAACAGAAAAACAAAACATTATTACTGATTGTTTGTTGTTCGTGTGCGCAAAATAATATTTACATCTCTGTCGCGTCTTGAACATTAGGCGATAATCACTCACTCAGCGAGCTGAATAGAAGGCGCACCTGACACAACCGCACCTGGACGTTAGTTCCTCAACTGTGCCATCAGATGGCACCACTTGTCGGGTTATAGTTATGCAAAACAGTGCAGAGTTGAGCATTCTGTCTACCCATTTATTTCTTTTCAAAATATCATATTGATGGTTATGTAACTAGATATGGTGATGAAATATAACAATAATAATAATAATAATAATAATAATAATTAAAATGGCAACATTAAGCGAGTATCACCATCATATTGGTGAAACAACTCAGGAAAATGGACTCGAAACAAAAGCCAATGAAATTAGATGCCAAATGATGGAAACTGCATACCGACTAAACCAAGATATCTACAGCAAAAAATGTACCTCCAAGCACACAAAACCAAGATATTAAAATACAGAGACGCTAATTTCGAACATGAAAGCAGACATTGAAAAGGAACGGAAGGCCCAAAATTCACCGACGGACAGTATCTACTTAGAGGCAGACACTAAATCAAAAATTACACAAATATTCACAGCGACATTAGAAAGCGCAGACTAGGATATTTTATGAACATAGTAAAGGAATGCACCCAGGCAGACTTATGAACAAATAGTTAAATTATTTGAAAAGAGGAGTAGAGCTAAAACAGACACAATGAAATATACTAGTGAAATCAAAACCGAGTTGAAACAGCCAGGAATTATACCAGCAGATGTCCAGGGTAATATTCGGAGCCAAAATTCATAAATGGCAAGTTGACCACGAGAAGAAGACTTGGAACAACCTGGTCTGAAGATAGAAAGGAAGCCAACAGTTTTTCTTTTTTTTTTTTTTGCTAGGGGCTTTACGTCGCACCGACACAGATAGGTCTTATGGCGACGAGGGGATAGGAAAGGCCTAGGAGTTGGAAGGAATCGGCCATGGCCTTAATTAAGGTACAGCCCCAGCATTTGCCTGGTGTGAAAATGGGAAACCACGGAAAACCATTTTCAGGGCTGCCGATAGTGGGATTCGAACCTACTATCTCCCGGATGCAAGCTCACAGCCGCGCGCCTCTACGCGCACGGCCAACTCGCCCGGTGAAGCCAACAGTAAAAGAATGAAATAAATATGGGCACAGAGGAAGACAAACGCGCTCCTCTAAGTACTTTGCGTAGTACTAATGGGCTTAGTCGCATATAATAATAATAATAATAATAATAATAATAATAATAATAATAATAATAATAATAATAATAATGCTCTGCAAATAGTTCGAAAAAATCACGGACGTGGCCAGGAAGAGACGCCCAACATCTAGGGGATGCGTCATGCCAGACTGACCAATCAGCTTCTCGTTTACTGGTAAAAGTGGAAGACCAAGTCACCATGGTTGATGGAAGTAAACAAAGATCTGCAAGAACTGGGAGGAACGGAAAGAGACTTAAAAGACCGGACATATTTCAGGAGGATGCTTAAGCAAAAGAGCTTCCAGTACAAACCATCATGTAGGAAGACAGGTACCCTCTGGACGAAGGAGAGGAAAGAAAAACACAGGCAGAGGAAGCGCAATCACTGGGCGAAGTTCAGAGCCGCACCCCAAACGCAAGAGTTGAATGTCGTGGTACTTAGTCGGCCCATACGAAACAAGATGAAGAAGAATTTCCTTTGGAAAAAATGTAGTAATGACGTCTGTTCGTTATCATACCACCGAATTTTGCGGAACTAAATATGGAAACAAAAAAACAAAGAACGTACATTTTTTTGCCGCTGCACGGACAACCATGTTTTTGTGCTGAGAAGAATGTTACAGCGAGTTCATATTCTCTAATGTATAAGTGCGAAGCGTGAGTGTCTGTAATAGAGTACAGGTGCGTAGAGGTTCAATCAAGTATTTTTCGCGGAAAAACAGAATCATCAGTTCTCGCCCTTCAGGCAAGCAACTCAATGTTGAAAACATCCTAGGGATGTGTGCGGGTGTGTAAATGACACAGCTCCTCGTAAACCACTGGAGTAATTTCAACCAAACTTGGTACACTTGTGGGGGTAAGACACCCTTGTAGGGGTAAGACACCCCAGGAACCCTTAGGGGCCGGGGGTGATGGGGCTGAGATATGAAAATAATCCAATGTAGTGTCCAAGTTCATCCCCCTTTGGAGTGAGGGCGAGGGGGTAGTGATATAAAAATTAATCGAAAATAGTGTCGAATACATAGTTTCCGGGGTCACCGAGTTGAATTGTACACTTCGGATTGTTAGTATCACGAGACAAACCACGTGGGGGATAAGACACCCCCAGCAACGCTTAGGGCGGTGGGGGAGGGAGTGAGATATAAAAATCATCGAAAGTAGTGGTGAATCCATACTTTTCGTGCTTGCTGAAATGAATACCTACATTCCGGAAATGTTTAATCTCCAAGTTCAGCCCCCCCCCCCCCTGGGGTTGGGGCGTTGGGGGAGTGATATATAAAAACAATAAAAAATAAGTGTCGAATACATATTATTTTTCGGGGTCGCAGAGATGAAGAGTGACACTCCGGATTTTTAGTATCAGGAGACAAACCACGTGGGGGTAAGATACCCCGGGAACGCGTAGGGGCGAGGGATCTGAGATATAAAAGTCATCGAAAGTAGTGTCGAATCCATAATTTTTGGAGTCGCTGAGATCAATACTGACACTCCGGAATTTTTAAAAGTCCAAGTTCAGCCCCCTTTGGCATAGGGGGTGAGAAAGGGTGAAAAAATAAATTGTCCAAAATGACAGAGATAATGAACGTGTGTATGTCCCAGTATGACTTACAAGTATGACTTACTACCTGGAAAATATACTGTGGGAGTAAGACGCCCCTAGAACCACTAGGGAAGTGGGTGAAATATAATCCATATTAATAAATGCAAGTCAGGTGGGAGCGATCGGTACATACTGTACTATATATATATATAAATTATGGCATTAAAATGAAAACAGGCGTGAATTAATGAGAATTCCAGGCATCTTAGAAACTTAAAACTTGGTACCAGACAAGCTGATGACTTCAGGATCCCTAGAAAAATCGAAAATTCTCAAAATTCTCTGAGGGGTTGTCAAATATGCATAAGAACGCAGTTGGTGACATTTACCCAGAATGATAACCTGTAGGTTTCATGGGTTTAAAAGTTTCCTGAATGTCCTAATTTTTAACTCCCTCTCCATATCAAGCCAACGGCCGTAGCCGTGTTGAAACACCGGATCCCGTGAGATCTCCGAAGTTAAGCAACATTGGGCGTGGTCAGGAGTGTGATGGGTTGCCACGCGCTGTTGGTAGGGGTAAGGAAATGGAGGAGTGGATAGGAACTGGCCACCCTACCGTACGTAAACTCCGGCTCAGGAACACCTCTGCGGAGGTTCGGACCTTCATTCGGGCAGAATAACCCTTACCTTTACCCCATATCAACATGGCGGCACAATCTCCTAGACGAGTTAGGAAATTGAAATTTGGCAATATTACAGCTTTTAGCCCGTAAAAGACCGAAAATTTACGAGATGTTTAAAAATATAGAAATATGGAGGCAATTTTTATAACAGTGCGGACCTTCATTTCGTGGTATTTGGTGGCTAAACGGTAAGTCGTATCGCAAAACGGATGGCACAATCTCAGTTCAATTTGGAGTGATCTACAACTTTTGTCGTATCTCTACCCCTTATACGTTAAATTCGGCTCTATTTATGGATTTACCTAAATTTTGCACTTTTTACACGTACAATTGATAGTTTGAATCACTTATAGGAAAAGTAGGATCATGAAATTCTAGACCAGTGTTGGCCTTCCCAGTAGACATATGTGAGCCAAATTCTATGTTTGAAGCTGTCACATAAGTATCTGAAAAGTAATTCATTTTGTGAAAACCTTACACAAATTTTACCCTATTCAACGTTTCTAAAATAATCTTACCTTTAAATAAATGAGATACGAGGAAATATCCTAGGGACAGCTATTTAGATCGCTAAATGAGACCGGAGGCGTCTTACCCTTTAATTCGTTTTTCGATATGATGCACCGTTTAGAAGGAGTTATTCTGTAAATGAAGGTGAACATGCATATACTTCCGTATGTCGATCTATATTTATTCACTGAAGTCGATTTGTAGCGATCTAGAAGGGGTGTGTCTGCCATTGTAATTAATACTTTACAAATCAATAGTGACTGTCAGCAGACGGACGTCTGCTGTTGTAATCAGTACGCCCCACATCGACTTTAACTGGCAGTATAAATGGGGCCCTCCTCCAACTCCTGTGTACCATTGTAATGAAAAATTCCCTTCTCAATTTGACTAGCAGAAGGCAAGGGAGCGTGCAATTTTTTCAAAACTTCATTACCTGATTCTCTTTGTCATTAGGCAAAGATGTCCCCTTGCAAGGTTGCCCCGATTATAAACAAATTTATCCATCAAAATGTTACTGACGTTACGCATAATGAATTTTAGTGTACAAGTGGACCTGTCGTTATCATCATAACTCTGCTACTTGCAATTTACATTGGAAACAACGTCTGCGGACCTCCCTATACTGTGTCTCGGATAACGATGAGAGACTTGCAATTAAAAAAAAAAATCTTGGTCACTTCATGTACATAAATTTATTTCGATATCGGTATACTATGTAGAATATCGTAGCGAAGCACGGGTACATTCGCTAGTAAAATAATACAGTACGGTATGGGAACATATTCTTTATTTATTCCTAAAAATTACGATCATTTCCCAATCATCGTTATCCGGTCCATAAGATTAGCAGTTAGCCTTTTTTTTTAAATCACTACGAGTGCTAATGTCAATGCAGAGTTTTGCTTAAGCCCTTATAACTAATTTCGGTGTGGTCGTTTTCCAAAAAAATTCAAAAAATGCCTGAGGATATTGAATCAAGGAACACGTTACAGAAAAATATGTAAATAAGTTAATTCGGCTAGTATTTGAATAAAAAAGAAAACCAGTAAGGAAACAAGCAATTTTACCCTGTTTTTCTGGAAGATACTAAAAGGGGAACAACCATAGAGTCTATATTCCCTCTCCCTTCTTCTAAGCCACCAAAAAACATATCAATGATTCAATGTTTTTCCGTGTAGCGAAGTGTTATTTATTACTTTTTTCATTTCAAAATTCCTCTTTGACTTCTACATTACCTGGTATTCAAACTGTGGCCTCATTGGTGAGACGCTAATGGGGACCGCACTCAGATGTCCCATTCCATTTAACTAATTAAACAGCAAGCTGCAATTCAGTGTGACAGTGGAAATTGTGATGATTGCCACGGGGCATCTCGTTTTATCTAGGATCCAAACCACAGTTCAAAGATCTCATATGCATCGGCTGGAGGTTCGAGTCATGGCGAGAAGCGTGTGTTTATTTACTTCAAGTAGAACGAAATTAAAATAAACGAAACTGGTACAAATGCGACGAAATCGATGATTGCTTCTAAAACAATAAGAATATTTTCAATGTACACACCAAGTCTGATGCCCTGTGTAGATAAGTGTAATGATAGGTTCTGCAAGGTAAAAATTTAAAAATACATAACAAATGGCGTTTAGAGTTTAAAATACGAAGGATAAAAATAAGGGGAGAAAAAAGAAAGAGTCCCTTTGCGAAGATCCTGTAATCTTGAATACATTAAACTCAATATTTTATCAAGGGGAACTACAACTCTACGTCAAAGGAACTTAACATTTAGCCTTAGCATCTTTGGCGACCAAGGCCTACGATAACGACTAATGTGGCGGCACTGACGGTACACTCTCGACTACAACACACTCTATTTATACAAATCCACAGCCGCAGCATCTTTGGCGACCAAGGCCTACGATAACGACTAATGTGGCGGCACTGACGGTACACTCTCGACTACAACACACTCTATTTATACAAATCCACAGCCGCAGCATCTATGGCGACCAAGGCCTACGGTAACGACTGTTGTGATGTCGCTTCCATCACATATTTTGTCGCGTTACGCAAATTTTCGGATGACCCAAGCATGAGACATGTATGTTGGGTATTCAGCCCGAAGGCTGGTTACATCCTCTGCAGCTCCGCCAACAGTTGTCATAAATAGCCTAGGCGTCACTAAAGAGGCGTACTAGGGAAACGAGGAGTGAGGTAGTTTCCCGTTGCTATCCTCACCGAGCCAGAAGTTGCTGTTACATATCAGTCTGCCAAGCCCACTGAAATGCATGCACCAACCGACCCTATGAGCAATATTTTCACATCATTCATAACAGGGACTGGCTGCATAAGCAATGGCATTACTAGCATCACTCATACCTCAGTCACTTTCATATTGTCAAAGCCAAGGATGAGACTGAGACAGGTCAATGAAAGTAACAAATTTGATATAGCCCATACCAGAAGACATAGTGCACTGTAAACACTACATCTCGCCAGCAAACATATTTATGTCAAATATAAGCTCCCCACTAGTACATTTTCTCTTCTACTCGGAAAGTCATAGAATCATGGATATGTTTTGGACTTAGAGGACGAACATTCGTTGCCATGGTTACAGTGGTGCGGAGAAAGTGATGATGCCCAAAAACATGTCCACGTTAACAACGAAGTTTGCGTTACTCACATAGGCTGTTATCAATTATTTTGAAATGTGATGTTGGATAAGAATACTACGCATACTTTGGACTGCACCAATGATTCCGTTATAAACAAGCTCAATTTCAGAATCGGATTATCAATAATTGTTTATGTAAACAAAGAGTTTTAGAATTCTTTGGTCACATCGTGCTACGTCGAAATGACAGCACAAGAAACTGATCATTCTTGGAAACGTTCCTGGCAAGAGAGATCGTGGAGGAGTTCCCACACGATGGTCGAACATTATCAAGAGTTGAAGATCTTTGGTGCAGCATATCTGGCTGAAGACCACAAGCTATAGAGACAACTGACCAGTAGCCTCCTCGTAGATCGCGGTCCTCAGAAATAAGGGAACGATAAGAGAGAGAATTTTGTCATCAATCTCAGTGGCAAATTTTAACCAATAAGTTCAATTTAAGTTCAGTTCAGTTTTGTATGGTGCCTGACTCTCTACGGCAGTCCCATCGCCCTGTGCGTTACTTGCTCAGTGCATTGCCATCTTGTTCTCAGTCCATGTACTATAAGTGTCAAGTTTTGCAGGACATAATTATGACTAGAGCCCTACTGTTTATGCTGTAATAAGTTAGAATACAAAAATACTAAAGCAAATAAGAAGTATACTCTACCCGGACAACAGTTCTGCTATGAGATTTGCATAAACATTAGGGCACCGGCCACTTAGAACCCCTTTAATTTATGTTACTCTCCCTACACTAGGGAAGAGCGGGTAGACGACAGTTCCTGCCAGGTGAGTTGGTATGAATTCTAACCTGGGCTTTAATAACGAGCATTGGATACCAGCACAGTTAAAATGAAGACGGTATGTGGGGCTAGGTAAGAAGCCATGACGTATGCCCCAATCCTCGTATTTTTAAAATTGTTGAAGATTCTAAGATATAACTTTTAAACACACGATTTGTTTTATCGTTGGTGTGAAACTCGTGTGCGTTAAAAACAACCAGCCTGTATCGGTATCACGCAATAGGCTCTCTCAAGTTGAGTGTTAACGGGCTGTATTTCCACCTCTTCTCAGCGAGTGACTGCTCCATGAAGCTTGAACACGAACCGGAAGTTCTAACACACAAGAGAAGGGGAAAGAGCAGATTCCCACTAAGATGGCCGGTAGGTCGGATGAATCCACTCAGGTTTGTTCTGAAACCAGAACAAGAAGACGATGAAGCTGTTTAAAATGCAAAAATAATATAACTTTCTCCCCCCTTTAGCAGTTTATTTCTGCTCTGCTTCCTAAAGTCAGATTAGTTAATTCCCCATTAAATGCTAATTTTAATTTATCTTCCAGTACACTCCGTATTTTCGCTTGCTTTACGTCTAAGATGACGGTTGGGAAGATTTGCTTTGTGTTCAACTGTTGTGATCACTTTGCTGTGATTGGATTTTTACTACCGTGGCTAGATTTTAAGAAATTGTTTCTAGCCTTCTTGTTTTATATAGGCCTACTATGGACCACAATCTTCAACTGTTGTGTTTGAGGTGGGTTTTGATGTTTGCCCAGTAATTGCGCATCCTTTGGCTGTTTTGTTCTTTCCCCTCCTTTGTCCAGAGAGTACCTGTATTCCTCCCAGTTCCTGAAGATCTTTGTGCACTTCCATCAACCATGGTGACTTGTTCTTCCTCTTTGGCCAGTAAACGAGAAGCTGTTCAACCTGTCAGAATTTACCCTGTAGGCGTGACTCTTTTTGGCGACGACTGTGACTTTTTTCACAGTATTTGTAGAGCTCTTGGTTTTGTATCCTCTCTCTTTTCTTCACTGGTCCTAATATCTTTTCTTCCTCAATATTTTTCTCTCCTGGATTTCGAGTTTATGCGGGAGTCACTTCCTGTTGAATATTAAGAAATTATGAAGAATATAAGGTTTCCAAGCGGATGACTGTCTGGTAGAGCATAATTTTAGATTTATGGGAGTGACACATTTTATTGTATGCGTTCTTGGTAATGCGGATTTCCTAATATGTCGATCAGAACTTTGGCACTGTGTTCAGATTTAGACTGTAGAATATGCTTTCATTCTGGATACCAATTACACTTTCATTGGCCTATTTCTCAGGGTCATTTTCTGCACGTCATCCACATCGGATTACGTGCCATTTATTTTCACTCCTGTCGTAAGCACTTGTAACACAGAAGACAACAGTGAGAATTTACCCTCGCCTCTATTCTCTTTAATCGTATATATAATCGGGCATATGCTACGTTGGCCAAGCATTGATCTCCGGACCTGAATCTCCAGCTCCCTTGTCCACTGCTGCTACACCAAGCGATGTTCCATTGCAATTTTCACTTCCTCCTGGTATTTGTCCAGGTATACTTTTTTAACTGCCATGTCACCTCTCAGGCTATCTTTCAAGTTCTGAATGTCGTCATTTTGTTCCATGATCAGCTCCCTCGTCGTGTCTGCTTGACAGACCCCTTTCACCATCTCTTTAATTTTTTTCAATATCCTCCCATACATTTCGTGATTATTGTGAGCCACTAATTTGAAGCCTGGGATCTTGCCTCTTGTTCTTAGTTGCATATCATTGGCTGTATGAGTTCCTTGTAGCGCAATGACATGAATCTGTTGACCTTTCAGAATTTTAGCTAGACACTCGCATTTTGGTCTGCTGATGCCTTCGATGTTAAGATGGCATATTCGAATTGAAGATCCGATTTTTCGGCTATAGGCTTCCGGGTCCTGATAAGGACCGATTTCTTCATTACTCTGTGCATTATGACCGAGAGGTCTTTTCAGACAGTTCGATCGCATCTCTTCGCCGTTGCTTTCTTAGCACCACCCGGGGGACACGTGTAGGGTTATTTAAGGTTTCACCTACGGACGTAAATATAAAATATATAAATATAAAAAGCAATTAGCAAAACAACAATCATCCCAATTCTCTTGTCCTTTCACAAGAGAGGAAACCCTAGAAGGCATCAAGAACATAAAATCCGGGAAAGCAGCAGGTATAGACGGCATCTATCCTGAATTCCTGCAACATCTTGGACCTGCAACAATCGCTTGGCTCACCAAATTCTTCTCCAATATTTTGGAGACAGGTAACCTTCCTTCACTATTCAAGAAGACCAAAGTAATATCGATCTTGAAACCCAACAAAGACCCTCTGAGAGTGGAAAGCTACAGACCCATTGCACTGCTAAGTGTTACTCTAAAGCTCCTGGAAAGACTAATATACAATAGGATCTCAGAAACCATCAATAATCACCTTCCCACAGAACAAGCTGGCTTCAGACCTGGAAGAAATTGCGCTGACCAAATTTTTGCATTGACCTCTCATATTGAAAATGGATTTGAGAATCGGAAGATTAGTATGGCTGTCTTCTTAGACTTATCGGCAGCCTATGATACTGTTTGGCGAGAAGGGCTCCTGCTAAAACTTATCTCTGCCATCCCCTGTTTCAAGCTTACAAATTTTATTGGCAATATGATTAGCAACAGAAACTTTCAGATCTTCTCGGATGATGCAGTAAGCAAAACCTACAAACTGAATGATGGACTTCCACAAGGATCTGTTCTGGCACCCTTACTTTTCAACCTCTATACTGCTGACTTACCAGCAACTAAGTCCAGGAAATTTATTTACGCAGATGATATACTACTGGTTAGCCAAACACCAAGTTTTCCAGAAGCTGAACAAATTCTTACAGCAGATCTAAAAAAACTAGATACATACTTCCAAAAGTGGTGCCTCCGTCCAAATCTCCAAATGACTGTCGCATCTGTGTTTCATCTCAGAAATAAATTTGCCAACTACAAGCCTACAATAACATTCAGAAATCAATCCTTACAACACTGTCCCTTCCCAAAATACTTAGGTGTCACATTAGACAGATTCCTAACATATAAACATCATATTAACAACACAGCCGCCAAGATCAAAAGTCGTAATAATATTCTTCAAAAATTAGCCGGCACATCCTGGGGTGCAAACAACCAAGTGTTGAGATCTACTGCTCTAGCTCTTTGCTATTCAGTTGCCGAATACTGCGCTTCAACTTGGCTGAACAGTGCTCATACTGCGAAGATTGATGCTCAACTAAATCAAGGAATGCGCATCATAACTGGTTGTATTCGCTCTAGAAACGTGGCTTGGCTGCCTACACTCAGTAATATTCCACCGCCTTGCTTAAGAAGGTCTGAAGCTCTTCTAAAACTGTGGAAGAAGACCAGCCTGGACTCCAACCTCCCCGTTCACCAGGATATTACTCAACCTGCCCCTCCACGACTTAAGTCTAGATCTCCACCCTGGCGCACTGCACTTACATTGGAAGAATCTGGGTTCTCCATCACGAACGCCTGGTTACACCATTGGCAGCAGTCTTCTGTTCCCAATCAACATCTTGTGACTCTACCTCATGTTCAACCTCCCGGATTACATCTATCCAGACGTCAATGGAGGACTCTAAACAGGATAAGAGTCAATCAAGGAAGATGCGGCTATACTCTTTATAAATGGGGCTGGCAGAAGTCTTCTGGGTGTGATTGTGGAGCTACCTCACAGACCATCCACCACGTAATTGCCGAGTGTCCACGGAGAGCATTTCAAGGTTCTTTGGAGGACATTCATAATGCAACTGAGGAGGCCTTAAAATGGATCAATGGACTTGATTTGGAACTATAGGCTTCTGCTTGTATATATTGTGTATATATTGTATACTTATTTATATAATCTATCTGTGCACATCGTACGGTAAATAAATAATAAATAATATCCTCCCAATTCAATGGCCCATGATTAATTTCCACACCTCCAAATGCCAATAGCTCCGCAAATTACTATCACTGCCAACGCAATTTGAAAGTCATTTACATCACATTTTAGTCTGCACACCTGAGGTTATTCCATTGGCTGATGACCGCTCGGTAGAGTTCTATGCTCATGCCCATTTTACGCTTACGCAACAAGGACTCAGCACTCCCGCACACCTGTCTGCCTCGCTTCCAGGGCCTTAAGCGACGGGTGATGTAAGAGTAAGTCTCATAAGAGCAAGAAAGGTGTCAGATAACAGATATGTAACTACGTAAGCCCTTTAGAAATTAGGTTCCCTAGATGTTTTCCTGCAAAGTGAACATATTTAGCCGGGAAATATGTGCATGGGCGACTGTTCTATGAAGTAGCAATCATACACTGGCCGGATAAGTCCCGCCTGGTGTCAGTAGCGTAGTAGCAGTGGCTAATATTCTTTCTCCCGCCGCCTGCAGTGTTCGGTCTCGGCTCTTGTATTTTATTGATACCGGGCGAGTTGACCGTACAACTGTGAGCTTGCATCCGGGAGCTAGTGGGTTCGAACCCTGCTGTCAGCAGCCCTGAAGATGGTTTTCCGTGGATTCCCGTTTTCACTCCAGGCAAATGCTGGGGCTGTACCTTAATTAAGGCCACGGCCGCTTCCTTTCCACTCCTAGATGTTTCCTATCGCATCTTCGTCAAAAGACCTGTATGTGACGGTGCGACGTAAAGCAAATTTCAAAAATACTTTATTGCTAGAACTTACCAAAACTACTAAACTACGGTGCTAAATTGTTTTCATTCCCCCCCACTGAATGGGGAGGCGTGCCTCCTAGACGGTGACGTCGTCTCTAAGGCAGGAAGATATGTGGTGGTAATGGGGGTGTCTGGAGAAATTGAGGGGGTTGGCGGACGTGGCCTATTCTAGGAACTTCCGCGGCATTCACCTTAGTAAAGGAGAATGGAATGCCGGCGTTGAGGACCAACCCTTTTCCAACGCCGAATGGATAGGTGTAGAGCCACGGTAGATCCATGACCACCCCTCCTCTGCTCGCTTAATCGATCGGAGTGCAGAGCTGTCGGACCACGGACCAGCCGCAGCCACTTGTAGGCCGAAGCCTACTGTTCAATCGACGATCATAAAAGTATTCACGCAAGAGTTGCCGTGCTTCGTGCATGCCGCGAGTCGATGAACGAGGGCGCAGCCTCCGTCACATATTTCCCGTATGCCCAAAGAAATCCAATCAACTTCGATGAATGGATAATCATTTTGAAAAACGGACAGAAAAATAATAAAATTTACCTTATTACAGTAAGTGTTGCAAACATTCTCCTTAATGATGTAGATGAGCGCTGTAGGAAGTAATGATATTCAGGTTCGTTCTTTAATGTGCAGCTTCGTGTATTTTCAAAATTTCGGAAAAGATTGCATTTAAAAAGCTGCAGCACATGATAATTCGCTGTTCAAAAATTATTTAATTTTTCTGCTGCATAATAAGAAATCACGCTGTACGGAGGCGCATCGCAGACTAGCGGAAACCATGACATCACTGGGCCAGCTGTATGGGTTAGGTGACGATTGCATCATCCACTCGCCCAAACATCAAGCAGGAAATAACCAGCAATTCGACTGAGATTCGCACTGCTTACAAGAATTTACTACCTTTGTTTTTTTCTAAAATTAAAGATTGCAAGTATTTACTATGCTTTTCCGCATGCATTTTAGTTCTTTAAATTTATGTTGAGTAAAAGAATCGGGCGTAGAGCTAACCACTCTACACCACCAAGTGCCGAGTTTAGGGATAGTGGAAGCCTTTACTTTAAACCCCTCCAGGGAAACTTCATGGCCTGTACGGAGATGACTTTGCTTTGCTTTGAGTAAAAAAATGGAAAGTACAAACTTCAAAGCAGTAATTTTATTTATCAAGTCTAATGGAAACCAGTTGGTTTTCTAGTCATACACAACTATGGTAATGGTTGAAAGTGTTCACAGGTGAACATTTTATCTTCAGAGGAGAGAAAAGAACCATTCCGGATAAAATAAACTCTTATACTTCTTGTACCATATCCTCATTGGATGTTGACTGTCATCAAGGTGATCTGGTTCTTGTTCTCAGCAAAAGAATGAGGGTACTGAGCAAATTCTCGTAGATTCCGTAGCCAAGATATTCTCCTTTCTCCCCTACTTTTCCTTTCTTCCATTTTACCTTGTTATATAAGCTGAAGGAGTCTGTATTTATCATTTTGAATGATATGGCCAAAGTACTCAACGCTCTTTGCTCAGGTGTTGGAGTAATTCATTGTTACGTATTCTGCCAACAGGCGTCGGATGCACCACATCTCAAAAGGATAGAAATTTTTTAGTGGTGTTCTCCACTGTTAGGGTCCTAGTCTTAGCACCATAAAATAAGACAGAAAATACATAACCCTGAAATAAACGATGACGAAGATTGTTCCTGAAATCTCTGTGACGGATAAATTTGCTCATTCTCTTGAATGCAGTCCTTGCTTGTTCAATTCGAGACCAAATTTCAAAAGCATTGTTCCAGTTGTGATCAAGTGCACTGCCGAGATTCTTAAAGCGTTGGACTTGATCCAGTGATATGCCCAGCTATTGTCAAGTTAACAGGTTGATTGGCATGTTGGCTTATGACCATTACTTTGGTGTTTCTCGTGTTTAAACGCAGACCTGTTGCAACACTGGTTTCGATCACACAGTGCAGATTTTAAGCACATGTAAGGAACTCTTAAGATGTGAAAATGAAAGTGATTATTTCTTAACTGCAAGGTTCTTATCATAAAACATTGCTTCTTATAACGTTACAAAGTATAGGATTTTCGGTGTTGTTCTTCAATTTCACCGCTTCGTTCCCTGTCGCCTCCAAATCAGTTCTCTTTGTTGGTAGTCTCATATAATTGAATACTTTCTTCGCCTGAGATACAGTAAGTTGCTTCCCATTTGCGATGGAATAATTATGTCTCATTCCTTTGATTGCTGTGATTGTTGCACGTATTTTTGATTTCTACTGAAAGACACAGTTTTCGAGTATTAAATCAACGAGCAAAACGCCGTAAATATTTTTTTCCTGTTTGAAATCGTCTTCACGTAATATTTTGTTGGTTAATAAGACTAGTATATTTGTCAGTCACAGAGCTAAAAGAATGAAAGAACGGAAGTGCAGAGTAGCCATGGCTGATATGACCAACTGCCACAGGTTCTGTGCGAAGTTAGTAGGTACTTGTTTAAAAGTAGGAAAACCCCTAGAACGCACTTGTTCCGTATGATGCTACTTAAACACGTATAGTTGTTGCTATCGAAATTTAACACTTATTTATATAACAGCATTTGATGAACTACTCAACTAGGCAGTTGGTACTTCTTGGTAGTTATTTGTTTTCATTCACGTTGCACAATGAATACGCATTTTTAATTCTGAAGATATTTCTTACCAAACAAAGTAGGGGTCTCATAGCACGAAATACGTAAAATTAAACCAAATGGTGAAAGGCTAAAGTGCCCTGAAAGGTTTCAAATTATGAGTCTTGGATAGCTCTATCATACTGAAAACCAAAAAGAAATTTTGACAATCATTTCCGGACTATATGCAGTTCCGGAAAGCAGCATATAATCGCAACTTTCTTTACTCGTTCTCTTTTCAATCACATCCAAAACAAATTTACTTACTTACATAATTCTTACTGTAATGCTTTCCTTGGTTCAATACCCTCAGGCTTTTCTTTATTTTTGAAAAATGTCTGCGCCGAATGTGGCCCAGTTATAAGGCCTTTAGTTAAACACTGCATTGACTCACATTGGCGCTCGTAACGGTGTTTAAGTGAAACAATGCACTGACTCACATTAGCGCTCGTACCGGTGCATAAGTCAAACTCTGCATTGACCCACATTAGCGTACGTAGCGCTGCTTGAGTGAAACAGTGCGGTGACTCACATTAGCGCTCGTAACGGTGTTTAAGTGAAACAATGCGGTGACACACATTAGCGCTCGTAACGGTGTTTAAGTGAAACAATGCACTCACTCACATTAGCGCTCGTAGTGGTGCTTAAATTAAACAATGCAGTGACTCACATTAGCGCTCGTAGTGGTTCTTAAGTTAAACACTGCATTGACTCACATTAGCGCTCGTAACGGTGTTTTAGTGAAAAAATGCAGTGACTCACATTAGCGCTCGTAGTGGTGCTTAAGTTAAACACTGCATTGACTCACATTAGCGCTCGTAGTGGTGCTTAAGTTAAACACTGCATTGACTCACATTAGCGCTCGTAACGGTGTTTTAGTGAAAGAATGCAGTGACTCACATTAGCGCTCGTAGTGGTGCTTTAGTTAAACACTGCATTGACTCACATTAGCGCTCGTTGTAGTGCTTAAGTGAAACTCAGCATTGACCCACATCAGCGCTCGTAGTGGTGCTTAAGTTAAACACTGCAGTGACTCACATTAGCGCTCGTTGTGGTGCTTAAGTGAAACAATACATTGACTCACATTAGCGTTCGTTGTGGTGCCTAAGTGAAACAATACATTGACTCACATTAGCGCTCGTAGTGGTGCTTTAGTTAAACACTGCAGTGACTCACATTAGCGCTCGTAGTGGTGCTTTAGTTAAACACTGCATTGACTCACATTAGCGCTCGTTGTGGTGCTTAAGTTAAACAATACATTGACTCACATTAACGCTCGTTGTGGTGCTTAAGTGAAACAATACATTGACTCACATTAGCGTTCGTAGTGGTGCCTAAGTGAAACAATACATTGACTCACATTAGCGCTCGTAGTGGTGCTTTAGTTAAACACTGCATTGACTCACATTAGCGCTCGTTGTGGTGCTTAAGTTAAACAATACATTGACTCACATTAACGCTCGTTGTGGTGCTTAAGTGAAACAATACATTGACTCACATTAGCGTTCGTTGTGGTGCCTAAGTGAAACAATACATTGACTCACATTAGCGCTCGTAGCGCTGCTTAAGTGAAACAATACCTTGACTCACATTAGCGCTCGTTGTGGTGCTTAAGTGAAACAATACGTTGACTCACATTAGCGTTCGTTGTGGTGCTTAAGTGAAACAATACCTTGACTCACATTAGCGCTCGTTGTGGTGCTTAAGTGAAACAATATCTTGACTCACATTAGCGCTCGTTGTGGTGCTTAAGTGAAACAATACGTTGACTCACATTAGCGCTCGTAGTAGTGCTTAATTGAAACAATGCATTGACTCACATTAGCGCTCGTTGTAGTGCTTAAGTGAAACTCAGCATTGACCCACATCAGCGCTCGTAGTGGTGGAAAAAGGCAAACGGCTACTCTAATCAATCGGATAACGACAATTAAGAAAAGGATTTTAACTTTTAGGAATAAATACAGAATACATTCTCATACTGTATTATATAATTTACTTATCTGTAATTCATAGCTCATATCCCTAGGATGTTTTCAACATTGAGTTGATGCCTGGATGGCTAGAACTGTGGATTTTTAAATGATGTAATATTTTCGTAAAAAAAATTCCTCTTATGTGATATTTAATCTGATTTTATTATGTTTAAGGAGACTAAGACACTTAGAATTTTATCTACCTGTACGTATTAAATGTCATAATGTTTAAATGCTGACGGATATGATTATAATTAATTATTCCTCTTATAGATGTGGGTTAGGCTGAAGTCCTGAATCTCTAAGACTGTCCCAAAGGTACTCAACGGTGTCTGGCTCACTAAATCCACCATCACACCAACACAAATACGTACAACAGCTTGAGGCAGCCAGTCAAGCCTGAAAGACCGATGGTTTGATCTTAACCTAATGAAATCCGTTTCTGCGTCGTCCAAGCAGTCAGGAGACGAATGTGAGAGACCACACACAGACACACACACACTCTCATCATCCATTAGTCCTTCCCCACCCCCTCTACCCTTTAGTCTTCCACCCAAAAACACCCCCTCTTTCAGTCTCCCAGACTCCGGGATTACCAGCTTCAATAATGCATGGAGACCGTACAGAGAAACCACGCCTTCCTTCTCCAGCTTTGAGGTTATGTCACAAGGATTACAACCCCCCTAAACCTACACACATATACCGTTCCTCCCCGCTTGCAGCATCCTTTTAACAAGCAAAGCAGAATACCTGAAGGATCCAGCTCTCGTGGATTGATTAGGAATATCCCAGCTAAAGGAAGTGGGACAAAGATAGAGGATGGGGGTGCAAATGGGAAAGTCGCTGCCAGAATTAAATGAAGAGAGAGAGAGGGTGAGGAAGCTGTCAGAGATGCGAGGGGGTGGAGAGGGCCAGTAAGAGGAAAAAGCATTACCGGGAAACGGAAGTAGAAGGTAGAATGTTTAATGCGAAAGGACAGCGTTGGTAGGATGACAGAAAATGAAGGTAGGGGGATGTGTGTGTGTGAAAAAGTAGCATTTTTATGCGTCTCCGTGTGTGTCGTGGGGGAAGGATACTGTATGAAGTCACCGGACACGCAAGAATTTTTAAAAATAAAATATTTTACATAGATGACAATATATATTTGAATTTTCCGGATTTTTTTCTGACATGAACTCACTGGTAACCATGAATTTAATGCTTATCAAATGATAGATACAAAGCCCCCTATTCCCTACCACTAGCAGTATTTCTTGTAATGTTTTCTCTCCATTGTAATGCTTGTTGTAATCTTGTTCTTATTGTTGGGTAATTATATTTTAACTTTATTATCACACTACCGGGGTATTAAACAATTGCGATGCATTTGTTTAATAATAATAATAGACATGATATAGGTATAGGTTTTTGGGCTAATGCCGTATCAAGAGAATAGGAAATTTTCTGCACGGCCTGAGCCCAAAAGCCTATATCATGTCTATAAGTACGGGCCGTGAAAGCATCAATGGCAGTAATAATAATAATAATAATAATAATAATAATAATAATAATAATAATAATAATAATAATAATAATAATAATAATAATAATAAGAGTAACTTGCTTGTTGCCGGGCTAGTGGCTCAGACGGATAGAACCGGCATTCTGACTCCAACTTGGTAGTTTCGATCCTGGCACATCCCGGTGGTATTTGAAGGTGCTCAAATACGGCAGCCTCGTGGTGGTAGATTTACTGACACTCGGGAAAAAATTTCGAAAAACGTCAAATGTAGTTAGCAGGCGGTAAAAACAGAAACATTATTACGAAAACCTGTATTTTTACGCAGTGACACGTTAGACTGCAAACTAATTTGGTTAGTAAGAAGTGTCGGCCACCCGCTCTTCAATAATGTAGCAGTAGTAACACAAATTATAGGGGTTCTGATGGGCAGTACCCCTAATGTTTATGGAAACCCCATAGCATAATCGTTGTGAAGGTTGACTATACTGTACTTGCTACTCGCTTGTTTGCAGATGAATTGCGAGAGAATGAATGTAAGCCCCCATTTACTTACTTCATAGCGGGAAGTCAATTTTAAAGACGATCTCCATGAGAAAATGGTTAGCATTCTGGACTTTGTTCCAAAGTGTCCCGTGTTCGATTCCCAGTCTGGTCGGGGATTTGGAATTACCCTCGTAGACGATTAAGCTTTAATATATGTTTGAAGGTTAAGTTGCAATTCAAGGGGACAAAATTGAAGACATATTCATTTGTAGGACGAGAAATAAGGGATTGGAATAATTAATCAAGGGAAATATTCGATAAAGTTATCTGAAAAAATGTAAGAAAAACGACTGATTGGGAATTTTCCACCTGAGCGACAGCATTAAATGGAGATCATTGATGATTGATTTATTATGTATTGTTCCTGCCTTTCGGCATAGGTCAGTGCAAAATGAAGCTTCCACTGCAATCTGAATCCCATTTAAGAATGTGACAGCATAGAGGCTGCAGAGGCATGGTTGATGCTGAGTAATGACTGGACTGCGGATGTCTAGCCAATAATAGCTTACAATGCAAACGAATTTGGATAGTAGGAAGTATCGTCCAGCCCGCGACAGTAGCGAGCAGCGAGAGTTACATAACTTCTAGGGGCTCAGATAGGCTGTACCCCTAACGCTTATGTAAAGCTCATAGCACAACCGTTGTGCAGACAACAGTATAGTCGCTCCAGTAAGTCCGACCTATAGTATTGACTTTCGGAGAAAGACTAATGCTTCCGGATATTATTAAAGGTGCTACTCATAGGGCAGATCATGTTACAACAGAACTTTCTAATCCAGTGAGAAAAACAATGGCCAAGCACGCCACTCATTGTACTATTCCAATAACATCGATTGGTTTTCCATGTAACATCATGTATTTTGGTACTGTTATTTCAGGATATAAACAGCCTCCGACATGAATTACAAGACAGAGAGACACCTATTCATCCCGGGATGAAAACTAAAGGAAACTTGAGTGAATTCTTCCTTTCTTTGTGTAATGTTATAAGAATAATGCATAATTTATCTTGACCTGCTTCAGGTTGGAATTACACATGCAAGCCCGATGAATACTTGGAAGAACCGCTCTTCAAACAATTCTATCACACTTCCTATCCTCCTATGGGAAAGTGGAATGTATTAACGGAACCTTGTCTCCTCACAATGGACTGTAAAAGTTGTAATGACGGAATTACAGCTCGCAAGTGATCTCGCAGATTGTCCTAAATCTGACCAACAGAGCAGAAGACAATTATTCTTATTATTGTCCTGCTACAAGCTATTCTTTGTGCTCGTGTGTGAGCAGTGGTTAGCGGTTCAATGAACGCAGAGGACTCAGGGAAATAAGGAGACGAGCTGCTTGAGTTAGGGGTATGTTCCAAGTTATCAGTGAAGTGATATCGTAGAATGATATTAGTACACGAAGAAGCTTGAATGGAGGTTTTAAAACTAGGAATGGCCATGATATGAGGATAAAGTTATAATTCAAGGGGGAATACGTGGCAAAAATTGATTTATCGGGAGATAGTGGGTTCGAGCCCCACTGTCGACAGCCCTGAAGACGGTTTTCCGTGTTTCCCCATTTTCACAACAAGCAAATGCTGTACCTGAATTAAATGCATGGTTCCGCGCTGAGTGGCTCAGACGAGCCTTCTGACGCCAATTTGGCAAGTTCGATCCTGGCTCAGTCCGGTGGTGTTCGAAGGCGCTCACATATGTCAACCTCGTGTTGTTAGATTAACTGGCACGTAAGAGAACTCCTGTGGGACTAAATTGTGGCACCTTTGTGTCTCCAAAAACCGTAAAAATTGATTGTTAGGACGTAAGGCTAATAACATTTTTAGTCCACTATCATTTTCTTCGCACTCCTGCACCTATCTGTGTCGATGCAATGTACATGCAAAATTAAAATAAAAAATATATATAAGTACTTATCTACAACAAAAATGAGTGTCGATCAAGTCCAAGCTTAGCCATTATTTGTCAGTCATTCGTCCAGAGACTGTATACAGCAGGATGCCTTCCATTGAACGGGAAGGGTCTAACTGAAAAGTTAGAAGCCAAAGACAGAAAAATCCTGAGAAAGGTCATACGACCAATGAGTGAAAATGATGAGTACAGCCGACGGCATAGGAATGAACTGTACCTGAATGTGGAAAGGATAACGGATAGCACTCGAAAAGAAAGGATTATTTTTATAAAACACGTATGAAGTCGCAGAAATTGACCGCACCCATCTTTTCCTACTTTGTAAAGAAGAAAACCAAAGGACCCTGGTTCACCGAAGTTGAAAAACACCTTCAAGAAAGAGGGATCGCACAATATGAAGACATCCAGGAACGTGTTCGTCTGAAGAAGAAAGTTCAAGCATACCAGCGATTCCAAGAAAAGCCTAAGTTCAAACAGACAATAACTGGACTGATGAAAGAAGGGAGGCTCACAGAAAGTGAATACTGAAATACTGGGGAAGAATTAAAACTGAAGGGTGCAAATGGTTCAAATAACATGGTCCAAAGGGAGCCGAAGCGAAGCAGAAGAAGAAATAAATTCGCTTATGGGAAGACAAATTAGGGATTGGAATATTTTACCAAGGGAGATGTTCAGTATATTTCTAACATCTTTGTAATAATTTAAGAAACAACTGATAGGGAAACTTACCTGAGTGACAGCCGTAAATAGAAATCAGATGTGAATGATTAATATATAATTCTATTGGTTTTACGTCTCATTTTACAGTTTTCGCATATGCCGAACTGCCGGAATTTTTCTCCGCGGGTTCTTTTTCACGTGGCAGTAAATTTACCGACGCGAGGCTGACGTATTTGAGCACCTTCAAATACCACCGTACTGAGCCAGGATCGAGCCTGCCTACTTGGGTCCAGAAAACCAGTGCCTTAACAGCCTGAGCCACTCAGCCCGGCGTATTCGCTTGATTTATTGATTGATTGATTGATTGATTGATTTGGGCAGAAGAAGAGGCCATTGTTGCATCATCACAATCAACTCCTTGAAAAAGGATCACTGAGACAAAACGATAGTATGTAACACGCGATGAGGATATTTAACGGTGATGAAATTTTCTTTCACGTATACTATTGTCCTTTTCTTATACTGGGTTTATCAAAACTCAACGGCAAAACTTAAGAAGGAATTTGTTCCTTATATAGGGAGAAGAAAAGAGGATATGAATACATACATCCGGAAATGTATAATTACCTGTTGGCCACCACATTCTCCTGACCTAAATCCCCTTTGGAAATTTCATCTGCAACGTGAAGAAAGCGTTCCAGCTAGCGCTACAGACGTATTTTGAATTCTTCAGTTTCTTGAAATTTAAAATATATTGATTAACTTGTAGTATGGTTTACTTGCACAATTATGTAATTTTGTGAAACCTTTGGAAAAGGGCTAACTCACTCGTTAAGTATGTAGGTATGTCAGTGCTGATGATAAACAGTTTGTAATTCAACATACTGTATTCTAAATCTTCACATTCAAACTTATTTTAAACACAATTTGAAACAGCTTCCAAAAATAATTAACTGAAAAAATAATATTTGTGACTGTCTTGAGGTGTCACACAGGTTCACATAATAAACTTCTCTTGTCCAGAAGAGATACCATTGAAATATCCTGTTTTTTACAGTTCGCTACCTTGTTACATTCATCAGTTACCATTAATTAGCCAAATTGGAAATAAATTTATTTTCTTACTTAACATATGGCAGCATTTTCTTCAGGTCATTCTTCTTGGCCTTAGTAAATACAGATATCCTCACAGACAGTACAGGAAACTAAACAGCTGACGGTAATTGAAAATAGCTCTGGACACATTGGTCTTTTAGAACTTCAAAGATAATGAAGATACCACAAGCACCACATTGTGAGGAGTAAAGCGCGGATATTAAGGCTGTAATAGGTTAGAATGCAAACATTATAAACCAAATAACAAGTATACTCTACGCGGACAACAGTTCTGCTATGAGATTTGCTTATGTATTAGGGTCCCGGCCTGTTAGAACCCCTAAAACTTATGTTACTCTCGCTACACTACGGAAGAGCGAGTAGAGGACAGTTCCTACCTTGTAAGTTGGAAAACATCCGTGTTGTATTGAGGAGTGTACAGACTACTAGAAACAATCTAGGCACATAGGTCTGCTTACTATGCATGTGCCTTAGTAAATAGCTCACATTGGTATAGAAATCTAATTTTCATTTTGGAAAATGACACTTGAACATTGGCAAAGTGATTACAATTTTTTCAATCAGACACATGGATATCACGGCGAATGGACACCAAGGTAATTCAGTTTAATCGTGATTCTGATGTACTTCTCAGATACGTCTACATGGAATAGAACCAGGAGGCCACTTTGCTCAGCAATAAAAAGGACAGCACAGGATAGCTGAGATAGCTCCATCCAAACAGTATATGAACTCACGTCTTAAAGGGCGTAACTTTAGGCATCCCGTCCAGGGATTTGGACTTCTCTATCGTGGATATTTGACGGCCCCGCTGTGTAAGTGAATTTTAGTTCGCTTCCCGGCCATGTCAGGGATTCTAACCTAGAATGAGGGCTGGTTCGAGGTCCGTTCACTCTGCATAATAACAATTGAGGGGCTATCTGACGGTGAGATAGCGGCTCCGGTCTAGAAATCCAAGAATAACGGAAGAGAGGTGTCGTCATGCTGACCATACATCATCTCGTGATCTGCAGGCCTTGGGGATGTGCAGCGGTTGCTTGTCAGGGAAAGGATAATCAGGAATGTAGCTCCATGCTTTGTTTGTTTGTTTGTTTTCCTGCTTCTTTTTCTTGTTATGTTTAGGTACAGTGGCGTAGACTAAAAGTAGAATACGAAATCAGACTTGCGACGTAGAAATGATAACGTTGGCACAGAAAAAGGTGGGCGAAAGAACTGTCTATGAACACATGATCGAAACAAAAGCACCAATAAGATACCAGGCCTGAAATGTACTTTTCTTTCTACCGGGTGCCGGGGATTCGATCTACTCTACGCTGGATATTTCCGAAAATGTAAATCATTCTAAAGAAATTCGACGCCAGAGTGCTGAATGAGTGATAAACTACATATGACAATTCAGCCAATCAGGGAAGTAAGCGAATTCATTAATCTGAGCGGCACGCGATGTGCGGAGTTGGAATGTCTTCAGTCATTGGGGCACGACTTCTTTGATCTTTAAATAAGATTGCACCCAAGCAGATCATTCCTATTGAATGAGGTCAAGAAAAACAGTCAATCTTTTCTATAAATAGACACGTTCGAAGAGGTTATTATGGACTAGATGATGTCACTGTGATTTGTTATCATCAGCCGCTAATTGCTGGCCTTCTTGTTCTCAATCACAGTTACATCAATGGAATGCACCACCACAAAGCGACCGAAATGGAGTGATGGAAGTGTTTGAAGTTGGGACAAAAGACCGAGATTATTGGTCTTCCTTTCTGGTCAAGAAGAAAATGGGATGACTTGAAAAATAAATCTTCTTCTTCTGCTCCTCTTTCGTTTTGTATAATATGTAACAATGTGGCAATATGCCCCGAAATGTTCGCTGAAGGTTGTGTTGTAAGATCCTCCGAAATTTCCAAAGATCTTCTGATTTTTAAACTTCATTAAAATCTCCGTATAACCGTATACCGATATAACGACTATCAGCTCTATAACGATAAACTATCCTGATCCCGGCATTAATTACATGCAAGATTGATCTCGCTATAACGATATTCTCGATAACGATTAATATCTCCATTACTATTGCTTCTTGAGATCCAGCTGACGTGCTTACCTCCCAGTACTGCGATAATACGAATTGTAAAACATGTCGCCATCATTGGACGAGCAGAAACTTGAGTGAATCATCGTTATTTACGGCAGGAAGAATTGCGCCATCTAAAGCACTCACGAATTTTCTTAAGAGTTTTTATTGTGTTCCGTAGAAGCAGTTGGTGACTCTCTGTGCAGTAAGATAACTTTCGTTTCCGTGTCTGTACAGAACATGAAACAGACTGTCATATCAGATGTCTTTAGCAGAGTTAAGCAGTGCTAACAACAATATAATGCTGTAAATATTGTAGTTCTTTGCTAATGTGAGAAACAATATTTGATAAAACAAAACAAAAATTGAAGTTAGCCGTTCCAGTCCTAAATTTTCTGTATTCTTTGTGTTTTGTGATCTCTAATCTCGCCTTTGTTGGAATTAAATGTTATGAATTGTGAAGTAATTAATAATAAGATTAAACTTTAAGTTTAAAAAAATGTTATTTGTTCGGGACGTCGACCTAGAAAGATATTTTTGCCCCTACTTGCACCACATATTAGGAACCTGCGTGTACTTGGAAACTGGTAAAGTGTTGAATGTGAGGAAAGGAACGTTAACGATGACAAAAACACCCAGTCCCCAGGCCAGGGATATTAATCATTTACAATTAAAGACCCCTGACGCGGCCGGGAATCGAACCCGGGGCCGCCGGGTGACAGGCGGACGCGCTGCCCCCTACAGCGCGGGGCAAGACCTTTTTACCTGTACACCTGTCAAAATGAGAATGAAATACAGACAAATCCTCGATATAACGATAGCTCTCTCCACAACAATATTTTTCTCTAGTCTGCCAGGTATCGTAACGAGATATCACTGCATTATAGAAAATACGATATTCGACGAAAATCTTCCTATTTTTCCCGTCATTAATTTATAGTCTGAAGATACAAGGCAGAAGTAATTTGCACCACTCCAATGGAATATTATGTGTTTAACATGCCTTCAATTGCTGTGAGTCTTAAGACACTTTGGGGTGCAATCTTGGTATATTGCCGTGGGAAAGACTCTTTGAGCGTGCCAACGACACGGATATCCCGGACGTAAAGACTTTTAAATGATAGTTGGCTGACCTTAGAGATTAATTCATTCACTCGAGCCCAGGCTGTAATAGGTTAGAATACAAACATACTGAAGTAAATAAGTTACGTTTCTGCCAATACATCTACTGACAGGAGGTTGAGGCAACTGGGCACCTACCAATATCACCAGAATGAGCTGGCATCGAACCTACCCCACTTGGACTGTAAATGCCAGCTCTTATACCTTCCGAACTAGTCATAATAATAATAATACTACCTCTGCTACCATGCTGCAAACATTTTCATTTGAAGCCATTTAGACTGCTTGAGAGCCAATTTCAGTGCCAATAATATTAAATTTGTTCAGTCTCTGGTGTTGAAACTCTTCTTGCTACGTATAGAAAAAGTCAAATATAATTTGAGATCTTAAATTTTCGAGTCTCTTTCTAAAGTCCGTTTTTTAAATTTTTAGTTTCAGTAATACTAAAATATTGTGGGAGTCAGATACCATCCCTGAGGTACTCCTTTTACCGAACGAGTTTGCTGTGTCGTTAGGGTCACGTAGTTGTGAGCTTCCATTAGGGAGGTGGAGGGTTCGAATCCCACATCGGCAGCCCTGAAGACGGTTTTCTTTTGGTTTCCCCATTTTCACACGAGGCAAATATTAAAGATGTACGTTAATTAAGGCCGCGGCCGCTTCCTCCCCACTCCTAGCCCTTTTCCATTCTTGCGGCGGCAAAAACCTTCCATTTGTTAGTGCGACCTTAAAGCACTAGCAAAAGAAGATTATAGAGATGGGATAATCGAATACTTTCATTAATAATCGAATAAAATAATCGAAAGAGTTCCAAATATCATTCAGCTGTATCGCATAGAATATTCACATGCGTCATGAATCAATTCTTCGGTTCAAGTGTGTCGGATGGATAATCGATTGAAATAAGCGAATGGTTGAAATCTTATGGAAAATACAAATACGTAAATGTTGAAACTAAATGAGCGAATTAACTGTCATATTAACATCAGTTTTAATTCGATTATTTCGCAAGCATTCGTTATTCAATTGCCTCATTCATTCGAATGCAGTTCCCAATGAAGAATCACTATTCGATTGGCTCATTGATTCGAATTAATAATCGAAAAATAATCGAATAAAATGAAATAATCGATTAAGCGATTAATTTGTATTCGATTATACAATCACTAAGAAGAAAGTACTCTTTCTCCTGCAAATTTTGAACTAGTGCAATCCTCATGAGGTAACGATTTCTTGATTTTACGATCCATCACTTGTAATGAAAAAGTAAATTGAGATAACCATATGTTTACTGGTGTCAATCTAATCGTTAGAAATCTTTCCAGTTAACGGTCAAGCTCTATTCTTATTCGTTGAAGAATCATGGAAATAAGATCTGCTGAAATTTTTCTTCTATTCCTAACAAAGTGTTTGCTGTCGAGATTCCAAAATATGCAGAGAGTGTTGAAGGAAAGTGAAGGGTGAACTAAGTTATCTGACTTTAACTCGTTTTTCTATAGAGAATAAATTCAGCGTGAAATATTGGCTATTGGCGACTGTCGAAGCCATTCAATATTCCCACCCCAGGCGAGCAGGCAACAGGTGGCGGAGTGGAAGCCTCTCCTTCTCCTGCTCCACAGAAATGTGGGGATGCCAAAGGGAAATTTTATTTTTTTACAATACTGTTCCCTCTAACCTTCGTCGTACGGTTTACGGTTTTTCCTTTATAACCGAAATAGGGTGGAGATAAAGTTGTTAGTACTGCAGAGGGAAGGAATGTAATGTTACATCAAAATAAAGGATCTGTTTTATCGAAAAGCTTTTACCAAAATTGTGATATTTTGTTAATAAACTTAACCATAATAGATATTTTATTTGATCCTGTATTGACTTATCTAAATCTATTAAATATACTATTATAGTTTTATATGAGTCCACCTTGTCAATACACATTATAATGATAGAAAATTATTAATCTAACACACATGTTTCGGGAAAATCATCCATTCCCTTCATCACCTTCATGGATGTTAAATTAATTTATAATGTGTATTGACAAGGCGCACTCAGAATGAAACTATAATAGTTTATTTAATAGCTATGGTGATATTCTTCAAGACCTTTGTTCTCTCATTCGAGGTTGTCGTCTGGTCTTCAAATAATGCAGCTCCTTTGAAGAAAGGCATGATAATCAGAAGACTAGAATCAAGGTAACAAATAACAAGTCAATCTCAAGCAAAAATTCCAGTAGTGGTAACAGTTTAGTTAATAACATTAAAGTTTTCTTCTCTCTTCATGAGTGAGGGGCCTAGAAGGAAAACTGGCAATGTTCAATCAACCCAATTTTAAATAAAAGACTGATTTATTAGAACCCTGTAACTAGAAGAGATACAAGGATGAATTGTTTACAGAATATAACCCTTCTACACTTAAGCATTTCAAAATACAGCATAACCTATTATCTACGATAAACTTTGAGCATTGTGTTATTGAAACTGGAGATTGATAGGTTTGTGACTAACAAGTGGGGATTTTCACTTCTGCATCCAACATTCTTAGTAGTTTGTCACAATTCCAAGCGAAATTACAGAAATTCATGATCAAATAAGAGGTCAATATATATTAATGACGAATGAAAGGATTTAAGGTGCAGCAACTTTCCAAAAATATAGCTATTTGCATACAGGTAGGTCAATATATATATATATGGAGACATGAAATGAAGCGAAATAAGCGCAATTTGTTGCACCATTTGCACCGTTTTTCTGAGATTACTACATTTTCCCCCGTTTTCCCTTCTATTTCATATTTTAGCACCTTTTTTCCCCCAACTTTCATCTGTGTTTTTAAGTAAATTTTTCTTTCTCTTATTGAATAGATCTTATATATATTATTTCAGTAGTATAGATCCCTTTTAGGGCGCTCATAGGTAACCTACCTTGACAAATGAGCATTCAAAAGAAAGATAATAGACATTAGCAGTGACGAACTGCACTCTCTTTTCATAAATTTTGTGTACAAAGTGTGCGATTTGCAAATACTCTTGCTGTAGGAAAATACGCGCCATCATTGCTCTCCACTTCACATTTTGGCCGCTGGGACGCCTGTATTGTGTCATTATAATATGCTGTAATTATCATTTATGAAAAGAATGATAGTAAAACCAAAAATTACTTCCGGATCATTCATCAGTATAATAACGCACTTGCATTTGCCTCCGTTCAAGTGGACATCATAAATGTTAAAAATTCAAAGATTACATTAAGTGGTAAGTAAGACTGTCTAATATTGTCCTGATTTGTGTATTCCTCAGTTCACCAGGGGACTACTCGACCACATACTTTATGAACATGCAATATTCCTGCACGAATCCCATAGCCACGGGAAACTACCTCACTCCCCATTTCCCTAGTATACCTTTTCAGTAACACCAAGGCTATCTATGACAGCTGTTGGTGGAGCTATAGAGGATCAAACCAGCCTTTATGGTGAATGCCCAACAATCAGAAGTCAACAATAGTCAATAAATACATCTTAAAATTTAATATGTATTAAAATATAATTTATGAAAAGCACCAGTAATAGCAACAATGAGCAACCTCAGCAAGAGTGCCAACCTGGAGCTATGATATCAAATTAACATTTAAACAATGTTAAACAGTTTAAACCAAGTTCAGCGAAAGTGGCCGGAATATTCAGTGCGTGCCATATCCTCATGGACAAGCAGGTTATATACTGTCAGAATCAGTCGAGTTGCCGCAGTTTCTTGTTCTGTCTCTGGGCGAATCCATGTTGCAATAGCCCTGAAGTCAGCACCAGGTGAGAAATTCTTCTCCTTCACGCGTGGTACGTTCACCCTGGACTTAAACAATGGTGGCATTTAGCGGCTGGTGGATACACAACGCCATAGAACCAACTTAAAGACAATTGGAGCAAAATTTCAGATAATTTTTGACCTGCTATGCACATAAAAGGTGAAAGGAAGATCCAACGAGGGAATCTGTAGCAAAATAGAAAAAAAATACAGACATAATCCGCAAAAGACGAGCGCGATTTTACGACCACCTGAAACGAATGGACGAAAACAGTTTGACCAATACGATCTTTCACTATTAACACAAACACACGATGCCCTCGTTTAGAAACACCAGAGCAGACCCTTAAGTGCTGAAAATCAAATACAAAGACGCTTTTAACATAAATCTCCTCCGCAAAAAGAAAGTGACGAACGGTATCAATGGAGATGAACAACCGAAAATAAGGCACTATATCCCTTGGACAGAGGAACGCAAATAGTTCCACTCACAAAGAAAAGGAAATTCTGAGCTCAAAGAAAAGCAAAATTCACTCCCTAATGTAACAAGATTTACGTTCCTCGACTGCCACAGCGACTAAATAAATAAATAAATATAAAAGGATTACTTGGACATAAATTGTGCCTTCGTGCTTCAAACATTTCTTTAAATTTGATACCTTGTCCACAATATTGTAAGAGAGATGACTGGAATTCAATAAAGAAGAAGGAAGGAAGGAAGGAAGGAAGGAAGGAAGGAAGGAAGGAAGGAAGGAAGGAAGGAAGGAATACTCCAAAGCTGAAAGGATAACTTACATTTTTGAATGTTGTTCATTTCACAGTAAACGATAGTTGTTTTCAATGTAAATTTTTTTTAAAGGAACATACAATCTTTTCTTGTTGAAGTGGACTTCACAAATATTCTGACGGATTTTTCGGAGATTGTTTACACATATTGCATCTTGATAAAGGTAAATCAAATTCTAAACTTTATTTCTGTTTTTGACAAATTTGTGCCCAACTAAGAAGCGCTATTGAAATTATTTTTCAGATGAATTTGCTTTCTTTTCTTCATAGAATATCTTCATCCTCTCGGGATGATTTTTCTTCCATCCAGAATTTTTCAGCGAAATTTTGTTTGTAAAAATGTTCTCAAGGTCGGTCTGTGCGATATACTCTAATTTCTTCTGTTATGCTGATTTATTGAAGGTCTTTTTCAATTTTGATGATCGAATTATTTTTGACTTCTAATGACGGGGCATGATTAACTATCCTGTTAGCAAGTCTTTCATTGCTTATTCACTTGAATATGGTCATTAAATTGCAATAGTCGTTTTGTAATGCTGCCTGATATTTTCTCTGAATGCCGGTATAATTCGGGAGTCTTTCATTTCATCCTGTGCACACTTGGCCAAAGTTTTTCCTAACGATTATCCTTTCTTGTCTCTCTATATTTTCAGTTAGTGATCTGCCTCCAATTATCAAGGTTTCTGGTGCGTAATATGCTTCAGGCTTAATTACAGTGTTATAGTGTTTTAATTTAGCGTTTCGAGACTTTGAATTTTTGTTGTACCTGAATCACATGATTCTATGGGCTTTTCGTAATTTAGATAGTCTGTGTTTGTTTGTTTTACGATTTAATACGGATGGTGAGATGATTTCTCGTAAGTATTTTCCTGGAGAATTTTGCCAGACAGAGTTACCAGAGGATGTTTATACACGGTGAAGCGAAATTCGCGCACTCGGGCGTCGCAGTGCGACTCCTCACACGCCAGCAAGAGAAAATTGTCTGTCAGAAAAGTTCGTCCTGTGAGTGTATCAGGCAGAAAAAGGACGTTGAAGAGTGGCAATCTGGCAACACTGTAACCACGTGTATGGTAAGTACCTCTGTCAGCAATTGTTCGCCCTGTTGTACAGTTGGTGCAGTGGATAGAGTTTTGGGTTGGCATGCAGAAGGTCGAGGGTTCGATCCTGGATTGAGGCGCATTTTTATTTGCTAATTTCCATCGGACATAACATACTGTAATACAGTAAGACACTGTATCTCAAGTCAAATGTATCCTACTTTTACAATATTTTGTAACGCTGAACACAACAAATAGTTTGCTTGGCCTACTGGTAACGTAAGGCCCTAACAAAATCTAATGGACCTGAACGAGGCAAGAATAATAGTTGGTACTCATCTATGAGGTCCGCCTCCGTGGTGTAGTGGTTAGCGTGATTAGCTGCCACCCCCGGAGGTCCGGGTTCGATTCCCGGCTCTGCCACGAAAATTTGAAAAGTGGTACGAGGGCTGGAACGGGTTCTACTCAGCCTCGGGAGGTCAACTGAGTAGAGGTGGGTTCGATTCCCATCTCAGCCATCTTCGAAGTGGTTTTCCGTGGTTTCCCCACTTCTCCTCCAGGCGAATGCCGGGATGGTACCTAACTTAAGGCCACGGCCGCTTCCTTCCCTATCCCTTCCAATTTTCCCATCCCTCCACAAGGGCCCTGTTCAGCATAGCAGGTGAGGCCGCCTGGGCGAGGTACTGGTCATTCTCCCCAGTTGTATCCCCCGACCAAGAGTCTGAAGCTCCAGGACACTGCCCTTGAGGCGGTAGAGGTGGGATCCCTCGCTGAGTCGGAGGGAAAAACCGAACCTGGAGGGTAAACAGATGATGATGATGATGATGATGATGACTCATCTATGAGACCATTGGAGGAGGGTGCGAATAATTCACGTCCACGACGTGGAAAGGGCGTCTTTCAAAGCTGGCCAATGAAAACGAATGTTCGTCCATTTCTAGGGTCGTAGTATGTAGTATGTAAGTATGTAAGAGGACCCGCTGCAATTGCTGTTCACGATTAAGATGCCAGATACCACACCACCTGGACTACATTTAGGAAATAAAAAACATACGCTTCAACCCAGAATCGACCCCTCGAACTCCTGCATGCTAAGCTAGAACTCTATCTACTGCACTAACTTTTTTTTTTTTTTTTTTTTTTTTTTCAACTATTTTTATTTATTCTATACTTCAATATTTACATTCACACATGAAATAAATCTGCACTTGCCAGGTATTGGTGAAATAGTTCATTTGTTCATCCACTGTCTGGTATGTAAAAAAAAAAAAAAAAAAAAAAAAAATCACTGATACCTTCGAGGTGTTCATTCAAAACTAAAACGTAAAAACACAAAGACACATTATATATCAAGACAGTTCAAGTAATGGCCATATCTATCTTCTAGCTGTCCACTTTCACTCAGTTTCCATCTCTCTTTCCTTAGGTGGTACATGAGAGCCGGTAGTATGACACCATCAACACTGTCCAACATGTATGTAATGTAGTGACCTAGGAGCCATACAATCGCTTGCTGTTTTATCTGAGGAAAGGCTGTTACAGACAGGCGAATCAGTTTCCTGTCATCGATGTCTCCAAGAGGAAGGTTCATGAGGCGACACACCTGTCGTTTACACCAGCTCCATGTGCGCACGGCATGTGTGCATGTTGTCAAGCGATGTATCACTGTGTCCATCTGACCACACACCGTACACCAAGGCGGTTGTTCCAGATGTATTTGGTAGCGACGTTGTGCTGTTGGTACCAGATTGTTTAGGAAAAGGAATATTTGGGAACGTGCGTGTGACGAGAGTTTCATACGGCTAAAGTTGGCCCACACTGTTGACCAGTGGGCGTAGAGTGCCGTGGACTCAATCCGCGGGGTGAAGTGCACAGCTCGTCGTAACATAGTGTAGATGGTCTTGGTAGTAGCAGTCGTTCCAGACGGGAGTTCACTGACGAACTTGTGGAGTTTCAGTTGGTGATCTCTAAAAATTTTCGGCAAGGAACTAGAGTCACAGTTATCTGGGCTCCAAGTGTCTTTGTACAGTGCCTTCGAGAAATTGTCCGATTGTAATAATGTAGAAATATCATTTTTAAGAAGTAGAGCTTGGCATTTCGTTCCGTGTGCGATGAGTCCTAATCCACCAAGTTTACATGGGAGATACAGCTGTTCCCGTTGTACTCTAAATAAATAGCCTTGCCAGATGAACCAGCCAATATATTTTGAGAGCTGGCTTTCAAAGTTGGTGGGTAGCGGGAACACTTGAGCTAAGTACCAAACCTTTGAGAGAGCATAGATGTTTGTGACCACAATCCGTTGAGTTATATTTAAATTTCGTGTACGAAAGTTCATCATCACACCCCTAACATTAGCAATAACAGTAGCCCAGTTGGTTTCTAAAGTACCTATCACAGTCTTTGTCCATTTAATACCAAGGATCTTCACTTCATCAACAATGTTAAACCAGTCCTTCTGTACGATGCCGGGCCCATCGTGTAAGTTCAGTAAAGTAGTTTTCCTTGGATTTGCTTTTGCCCCTGAACCGGCGCTGTATGTGCTGAGAGCTTGAGAGATATGTTGGATGTCCTGTTCACCTCTGACTAATATCGATATGTCATCTGCGTAAACACACATTGAAAAGGTATGGATATTCACTCTGTATCCTTGTAACTTTGGTTGAAGTGTCCTAATAAATGGTTCCAGGCCTATGACGAAGAGTAACATGGAGAGGGGGCATCCCTGTCTTACTGATCTTTCTATCGGTATGGGCGTCGAGAGGAAGCCGTTAACAAGGATTCGAGATATAGAGTGGCAGTTTATCATGCGAATGTAATCGATCACTGTGTCAGGGAATTGGAAGTGTTTTAAAACGATGTAGAGGTACTGATGGCTAATACGATCAAATGCTTTATCAAGATCTATATTCAGGAGACTGAGGTGGTCACTCGGCTGAGAGGCTGTTTTCAGATGGATATCACGTAGGGTTCTTAAATTGGTCAAAATTGTACGTCCGGGAACGCTGCAACACTGTTCGGGTCCAATTATATCTATGAGGACTGTCTTCATACGACGGGATAACACTCTGGTTAGTATTTTATAATCACTGCATAGTAGAGTAATAGGCCTGAAGTCCTCCACCTGAAGGGTTCCTTTCTTTTTGGGGATGAGAACTATGATACCTTCATAGTGGGTTTTACATAGGGAACGACGTCTCAAGATAGTGCGAATAACGTCACAAAACTCTTTGCCAATAATAAACCAGTACTGTTTATAAAATTCATAAGGGACCCCGTCGATTCCTGGAGAGCGATTGGTCGGAAGATTTCTTATGACGGCTTGAATTTCATCATCAGTAATGTCCATGCCAAGCAGTTCTTTACTTGCTGGAGTAAGGTGGGCATCGCAGGACTGAAGCAAAGTATTGACTTCGTGTACATCGATAGATTCCCTGGCATAGAATTGTTGATAAAATGAGGAAATTTCTCTTCTGATGTCTTCTTGTGACGTCACCTCTCTTCCATCGGACGATCTTATTGTATGAATGTACCGGCATTGTTGCTCTCGCTGTGTACGTGCGATATAATAGACACTTGCAACCTCATCAGGTAGTGCCGTTTGATCCTTCAGGGTTACGTTTAATTTTGTGAGCGTCCTCTGCTGTACCGTCAACAGTTTATCTTTAACATCTGTAATCTCATGGTAATTTCGTTCGCCAGCGTTATTCCTCTCCTGGAGCTGTCGGAGAACCCTGTAATAGAAGTCAGCTGTATCGCGTCTCTCTTGGGCCTTTTGATACGCAATATTTTTGAAGAGTCTTCTTATCCCCGGTTTGATTAACTGGTCCCACCATTCTGCACTATCGCTATATTTACATTTCTGAAGTAACCATTTGTTCCATTGTCTTAGAAAAGCTTCCGTGCATTGATCATCCTGTAGCAGTGAGCAGTTCAGTTTCCAGTACCCTCTCCCTATATAGTATACTTTATGTGGGAAATTTATTTTACATACAACTGCGTGGTGATTGGTGAAGCTAACGGGGATCACCTCGTAAGTGCTAGGGTGAATGAGTGTTCGGGAAACATACATACGGTCAAGGCGGGAGGAGGAGTTATACTGGATGTAGGTATAGTGGGGAAGGGGTACATGCAACTTATCCACAACATCGATCAGGTTTAATGAGGTTATGAGATCATTTAAGGCAGGGTTGGTCGCATAAGTTTGCCCCGTCGAATCTTCTGTTCGTTGAACACAATTAAAGTCCCCGGCGAGGATTGTTTTTTCTTTCATATTATGCAGGTGTTGGAGTATATCGTTCTGAAAGAAGTTCTTACGTTGAACACGGTTGTGGCTCCCTGATGGTGCATAAATATTTATTAGCGTAGTGTCATGAATGTGTCCAGATATGATCCGTCCTGAAGGGTGACTGTGCACATCTTCCAGTTTCAGGTCGTGCCGGGTAAGGAATCCTGTTCCCCTACTAGCATTGCCAATGTTGATATATTGGTTGAAGTATGAGGATATGGGTAACACAGGGAGTGCGACTTCTTGTAAAAAAGCAATGTCAATATCATTAGAACGAAGAAATCGTTCAAACACTTGAAATTTAAGGGGGCTTTGGATGACATTGATGTTTACAGTAGCGAGAGTCAGAATCTGCACCATCAGCAATATAACCAACTCCCGTGTACACAATATCCCATCAAAAGTGCGTCCCATTATCAATCTATTTACGAGCCTCTGGAGATTTGCGGCGGCTTCGGGAATTACTGCGGGGTTGTGTACGATACGGTTTAGCTCCCTCTCGAGCACTATTTTTACTGGCAGCTTTCGTTGTTAGAGTGAACGAATCTTTAGGAACTATAGGCGTGGGTGTCTTATGATCCAGATTTCCAGTAGATAATATTCGTTGTTCTACGGCTACTAAGTCCGTCCTCAGGTCAGGTGTTAGTGTAGACTCAAGTTGCTGTACGATGTCAATATTAGGAGGTGCGACTTCAGTGTCTTTAGTGACATCTACAGGCACTAAGTGGTGTTGGTGTGACGGCATCATATGGTTGGCAGGCTCATGATGAATGTCCACTGGAATGGGTTTATGTAACTGGGGCTCATTGTCTTCTAGGACGTCCATCTGTTCCGCCCATGAGGAGGATTTCACTACGGTAGCCGCATTAACATTAAGTTTGCTATCCTCTTGTCCCTGTTCAACAGTCTGGCCTGTCACTGTGTTATGTGTGTGTCCCTCAGCGGAAGGTTCTAGTACTACTTCTTCAATATCCTGTGTATGTGAAGCTGGTTCATCTGTGTTAATGTGCTGTACGGCTGGTTCCATGGTGTTGTCTATGTCTGTGAGATCTGCATGGGAAGTAGTAAGGTCTGCTAAGCTAGGAAGGGGTGGTGCACTAACGTCTCCACCATCCGCAATAATGTTATTTATATTGCCAGTTCCGTCAGAAGCAGTCAACACAGTGCTGTATGTCGGCTGCCTGACGTTCAAAGCCGGTCGGCTTCTACGATGCGGACAATCTACTTGTAAATGTGTCGTTTCCTTACAGTAAAAACATGATTTCATTTGGCCCTCATACGTTAGGAGAATTCTACAGTCATTAACAGTTAGTTGAGTGGGTATAGGGTACTTAAGTTCAATATTGACAACACGAATGCCGTTACTCACGTCAGAAAATTCGTAGGGGTCACTCCACTTCTCGTCCCGAATGTCCTTGACCAGCCCGTAAGTTGACAGCACGCGGGCAAGCCGTTCGTTGTTTACTTCAGGTGGTAAGTTGAATACACGCACTCGCTTAGTAGAGGTGTCCGCAGCAGTAATTGTCACATTAGTTGAAAGACCAGTAGAAAGACGGAATACTTTCACACCTTCATGCCGGGATAATAAGTTTTCATATAGTACAACAGAGACTAATTTAATATACACTGCATTTTCCCCATTATGAAGTTGAATGGCTATAATTTGGTCCTTGTTAAGTCTGAGTTCTGTTCCTATCCAGCGATGAATTTCCAGTGGAGTAGGCCTATTATTCCTATCCTCAAACACACATTTAATAGTATTTTTTCTTATACTTGCCATATTAGTACTGAGGCTATTCCAAAGATGTAACGAGAACACAAGTCGCAATGACTTTCGCCTTAGCGCACTGTCACCGCTTGGCTGCTTGCCGTGTTACCTCGACCGAGGTTGCGCACGAACTAACTCAACAGCACGAGTAATACGTGCTGACAGAGGTAGTTACTCTACATGTGGTTACAGTGTTGCCAGATTGCCACTCTTCAACGTCCTTTTTATGCCGGATATACTCGAAGGACGAACTTTTGTGAGAGACGTTTTTTTTATTGGTGGCATGTGAGGAGTCGCGCTGCGACGCCCGAGTGCGCGAATTTCGCTTCACCCTGTATAAGTATTCAGAAGATTCATCAAAATACCGGGTTTACTCTTATGAGATTCGGAGTCTAATTTTAGATGCAATTGCATGAAGTTCTTCTAGAGACTGAATTGATTCTTGCCTGTTGTTGGACAGATTTATCATCATCATCATCATCATCTGTTTACCCTCCAGGTTCGGTTTTTCCCTCGGACTTAGCGAGGGATCCCACCTCTACCGCCTCAAGGGCAGTGTCCTGGAGCTTCAGACTCTTGGTCGGAGGATACAACTGGGGAGTATGACCAGTACCTCGCCCAGGCGTCCTCACCTGCTATGCTGAACAGGGGCCTTGTGGAGGGATGGGAAGATTGGAAGGGATAGGCAAGGAAGAGGGAAGGAAGCGGCCGTGGCCTTAAGTTAGGTACCATCCCGGCATTCGCCTGGAGGAGAAGTGGGAAACCACGGAAAACCACTTCCAGGATGGCTGAGGTGGGAATCGAACCCACCTCTACTCAGTTGACCTCCCGAGGCTGAGTGGACCCCGTTCCAGCCCTCGTACCACTTTTCAAATTTCGTGGCAGAGCCGGGAATCGAACCCGGGCCTCCGGGGGTGGCAGCTAATCACGCTAACCACTACACCACAGAGGCGGACTGGACAGATTTATTATTAATATTATTATTATTATTATTTTACATTCGTTTTGACCTTCTATGGACCACGCTTAGCTTAGGCTTCTGCTTCTCGGCTGACTCTCTCTTCCGCTCCTAAAACCTCTTCATATTTTGATTTCAAGCCTCCCTCTGTCGGTCTGTTTTCTGAAATTCCCTGTACTGTCAACTATTTTCCGGAAAATTACTTCTGTCCAACATGCTTTCGGTGTTTAGACCTAATTCAGTTAGATATTTGATAACTTCTTTCGTCCAGGTTGTGGTGCTCTTGCATTTTCTAGTGTAATCCCAAATCCTCTTAGCCAATCTGTCGTTACTCGCCCGATGAATGTGTCCTGCAAACTTCGGTCGTCTCTTTCTCATTTCATTAGTCAGTTCATTAATCTGTTTGCACAGTTCTTCATTCCATATTTTCTTCTAGATGTCACACCTGTCTTCCAAGGATCTAATATCTTACGTAAAATTTTCCTTCCTATCTTCCTCATCTCCTCACCTTCTGTTTTTCTGTCGTGGGTTAATTATTCCGAAGCATACAGTGCACTGTGTTGTAGTGTCCTAATTTTGTTCTTATCGACAATGATTTTTTATTGTATACGTTTTATGTGAGTTTGTAAGCTAATTCCCTTTTCCTGATTCTGCTATTATTCGCTTCATTGTCAAGACCATTGAACTGTATCCATTCACAGAGATACTTGAATTTGGATACTTTCTCTATCTTCCCGTGTTCCATTTCCCAGTCTGTCAAAGTGATTCATTATCATCATTATTATTATTATTATTATTATTATTATTATTATTATTATTATTATTATTATTATTATTATTATTATTATTTAGTTCCGTTTGGGCCTGCTATGGACCACGTGGTTCTTATCTCTAGCAGCTTTCTTCTTTGACCAGTACTCCTTCATTCTTGCACTGTGAATGTCTTTTCGCTCCTGAGTCCATTTCACACCTCCTCCCGGACGTACTGTTTTTTCTGTTAGTGACTGGAGAGAGTTTGATGTTCTGATCAACGTTCTGTACCTATTCCTGTCTTAAATTTCACTGGGAGCAATGTCCAATTCTTGAAGGTCTTTTCTGACGAGTCTTGTCCACTTGGCATTAGTCGCTTTCCCTCTAGAGATGGTGTGGAAGATTCTGGAAGTGAGCCTCTGATTGTCCATTCTCATGACATGACCGTAGAAGTTCAATCTCCTCTTCCTCATAGATGTCGTAATGCTCTCCAATTGTTGGTACAGTTCGTTGTTGTGCCTGATTCTGTACTCGCCTTCTTCTTTAATGGGGCCCATGATTTTTCTCAGGATCTTCCTTTCCTTCAGCTCTAGTTTTCTAAGTTGCCCTTTTCTTACCATGTTTAGGCGTTCTGAGGCGTATAGTACTGACGGTCTCACTACAGTAGTGTAATGCCTGATTTTGAGGTTAAGGGAGAGGGATTTGGATTTGTACATACTCTTACATAGGTGGTAGGCATTTTCCAATTTGATGCATCTGCTGTTCATGGCCTGATCTTCATTCATGTTTGGGGTTATCCATTTTCCTAGGCATTTGAAGGAGTTAGTCCTTTGTACTGTTTTGTCCCCCAGTGGGATTGATTTGGGTGCATCTTTGATGTTGGTGATAAACTGTCTTTTGTTGATGGCGATCTTCAGCCCTACTTTAGCTGCTATGTGGTCGAGAAAGGATAGTTGATGGATAGCTTCCTCCATACTGGATGCCAGGAGTGTAAGGTCGTCTGCGAAGGCTAAACAGTTGACTGTTAACTTGTCTTTCTTGTAGCCAATTCTCAATCCAGAGTCATCCTGTAGCATTTTCGTCCACTCACGAATGACTTTTTCAAGTAGGCAATTAAAGAGGATTGGAGATAGGCCATCCCCTTGTCTAACACCTGTTTTGATCTCAAATCTCTGGGACAGTTCCCCTCTGAATTTGATTCTGGCAGTAGTGTTGGTAAGAGTTGCATTCACTAGATTCAAGGTTTTCTTATCTAGTCCCAGTTCAGCGAGTGCCTGGAAGAGTGACTCTCTATCTACTGAATCGTAGGCCTTCTGAAAGTCAACAAATGTTACCACGTAGGATGAGGCCACTGAGGATCATGTTACTATTTCTTTTTTCTTTGTCTCAAGATTTCTCTTCCTCCATACTTCTTAATATGGGTGCTATGATGTTTCTTCTGTTCATCCGTCCAAGCTCTTCCCGTCTTTGCTGTTCTTCCGACTTGAAACCCTTCTAAATTTTGAATCATGGTCCGAAATATTTTCCTGTCTAATATCTGAACTTCCAGAACGTTCGACATCTCTAGAACTTGACGAAATTCCTTAATCCATGCCGTCTTTGTGTTCTTGTTCTACAGGGAGTCGAATATGGAGTCTACGAATGTCCGAGAAATGATCTCATGGTCTCTGAAATTTTCTCCACATTTTTGTAGACTACATCGTTGTTTCGAAGCTTTCAGCCAGTTTCAATCTGGATTGGGTCCAAGATTTTCCTTATTATTCTTCTTTCTAGGATCTCTAGCTTCTCCAACTTGTAGTTCATCGAGAGACATTCGCTGGCATACAGGCCTTATTTTGTTATTCCATGACATGCATTTCTGGTTGTAGATGTTTTTAGTCAGTTTGTAAGCTCGCGCCATTTTTGAGATACACCGGTCTACAGCAGCGTCTTAATATTATTATTATTATTATTATTATTATTATTATTATTATTATTATTATTATGAATATACAGATTCCAGGATTCTGTACGGTATAAATCAACAGGTGGCTGCGATAAAAAGTAAAATCTCCACGGGATTTTGAACACTTTACTGTCCACGACGACTTTTTCTCTCTATTAGAAGGGTGAGTAGAGGATATAAAAGACGGGGCCAGTGTACAGTTCACTGGGGAATTACTTCCCACCCCTTTCTATTTTTTTTCCTTCTTTGCCATGACTTTTTTTCCGATCAGGGGTAGTTGGAGGGACGTAAGTTATTCCGCTACTAGCCGCGTTAAGCTTTTGCTCGATCGGTTCTGCTGCGGGGGTGATGGTGAAGGGGGCGCAGGGGGCAGAGGGAATGCGCAACAGGTTGCCAGTGAATTCTCTCCCCCCACAACCCTGTCGATCGGAAAGCATTTGTCGAACCCAATAAGGCCTGCTCTCAGAGGGAATAAAAAAAGCTCACGCACACCACCGCAGCAAAAAGGAGTAAAAAAACAGTATCCCTCTCTTTTCCCCCTGTAAGGGAAAGAGATAAAAATAAAGGGGTAAGATATTGGAACTTGATTTCATGACAATTCCTTTGGTGAAACGATAAGAAAAAGAGCATCGCATTCTTCTCCTGCTTCTTTTCTCCTCAAAGGAGGAAAGAAAAAGGGATTATTGGCTCTATATTTCAATTGAGAGGAAGTCAATTTGTGGATAACCAGAAGTAGAAGCGGATATAAAGCAGGGGAAAGGAATTTTGGGAAATATTTCTTGAAAATACAGAAGGTCTGGCAAGGAAAGCAAGCGTATCGAGGGATCTTGGCAATCCAGTTATTTATTGCGTTTTAGAGGGCCTTGGGGGGCAGTGACAGTATTGTGTATAACGGCCATTAGATATATTTATTACATTATCTATAGAAGGCTGTGGATGTGAACAAGGAAACTCGTAAGTTGTGGACGTTGCTCCATATAGACATAACGATGCGATATGTACACTTCGGCTGAAAATGTACAAGCCCTAACGAAACAAAGTAACTATTTTTCAGTAATATAACGATGTAAATTGGGAGTAATGAAGTTAAGGGAATCTCGAATTGAGTTGCATTTATTTTGATGAGTTAAGGAAGAGTAACGAAATCATCACCATTTGCCGTTTTGTGCACTGCTGAGTGTCGTGACTCTCCGTTAGCGCCTTGACGAGACTCCTCCATCCTGAGTGGGTTTTCAGCTTTCCTTAACATGATCTGAATTGCCTGATCTATCCATCTGCTTGCTGTTCTTCCTCGTGGTCTACTGCCTTCAACTTTGACTTGCAAAATGGCCTTTTCCAAGTTCTCTTCTAAAACTTTGGCCTAGGAAGTGGAAGTAATAATCACGCACACGGGAAGATAGACGTTTCTTGATGCTCAGTTCGTTCAGAATGGAAATATTGGTACATGCAGCATTCTCCGCCAACGCCACATCTCAAAGGCATCAATTCGACTTTAATCTCTCTCAGGTCTCACAGACGTACCAAAAGACTAGGAGCACAGTGATTCCACAAAACGCATCTTTGTAGCTTTTGGTATTGCCCGGTTCTGCCAGATCTTAGTATGTTTATCCATTGCAACACAGCCTGGAACAATACATATTGTGATCTCTTTTTCACAACTTCCTCTGCCATTGATTCCTTACTCAAGGTACACACACTCCTTTACTGTCTCCAAGTCCTTTAGACATCCTGTAAATTGGATTTAACCTTGCCGATCAACTACCATTAGTTCGGTCTTTTCATGTTTATCTCTAGACCATAGTGAAGGCTAATACTCTTCACTCTTAAAAACAGGTCAGTAAGTTCCTCTCCAGGAAAATGCTGGGATTGTACCTTAATTAAAGGCCACCGCCGCTTTCTTCCCACTGCTATCCCTTTAATACCTCATCGTCGCCATAAAACATCTGAGACAGAATAAAAATTTAAAAAAATGTTAGTTCCTCTTCACTTCCAGCGATGAGGGAACTGTAATCACTCCACATAGGGTTGGCGTCAGAAAGGACATCCAGCAGTAAAACACATGTGCGAGACCGTCCCACCCGCGACCCTACAGTTGTGGCTGTATTTCTAGCAGAGTGCAGCCCTTGTAAGGCAGACCCTCCGATTAGGGTGGGCGGCACCGGCCTTGTATAGGTATCTGCGTGTTATTGTGGTGGACGATAGTGTTATGTGTTGTGTGTGAGTTGCAGGGATGTTGGGGACAGCAGAAACACCCAGCCCCCGGGCCATTGGAGATTAACCAATGAAAGTTTAAATCCCCGACCCGACCGAGAATCGAACACGGGACCCTCTGAAACGAAGGCCAGTACGCTGACCATTCAGCCAACGAGTCAGACACAGTTGTGGTAACAGCGGCAGGAATAATAATAATAATAATAATAATAATAATAATAATAATAATAATAATAATAATAATAATATGATGGTGATGATTCAATTACCATTTTGCCTAGTCCAACTGCATTGATTTTTACTAGTAGTCTCCCTTGACCTACCCTAACAAATGCCTTAGATGGTATTATTTGAACCAATATTTTATAACCTTTCTAGCTACATTAGTCTGTATACTTATACCTTAAAATAGAATTCCAACTCCACTATTAACTGTGCGTAAGCTAAAACTTACTTGACTTGCATGTAAATTTTACTCTACGCAAATTAGCACATTAACGATATTCAGACGTAAACAAAGACTTGCTTAACAATTAAATGGATGTGTTGCCAAACAATGTAGCATCGGTAACACAAAGAAAGGAAGCAGTTGTAATCGAGAAATCATAGTTAATGTTTTTACTTCTTTGAAAAAACGTCTGGCACACATACATACATAATTATTACAAAGCTTATGAGTACACTTAAATTTGTGTTAATTGTTACTGTTGGTCAGAAAAACAAAGGGTTCGATCCTGAGACACAGATGACCGAACCGCATGACCTCATCTGCGGAAGTGGCACGGAGGAGGTTCAAATCAAGATCAAACTCTTCACCGAGACGGCATCGCCGAAAGAGTAGAGCTGAGTGCGCAAGCTGGGCATTGTGTTGTCTTGTCACCAGACCTACACCGCCATTAACACCTCGCTTGCCATACAACTACACTTCCGCTCATTATCCAGGACGTTCTCACTGCTGTGGGAACGTTGCCAGGGGTTTGCAGAGCTTAGCATGGCCAGGCTGGAATACATCCCAGGTCCGCTGACTGGCAAAAGTGTGACCGGCTTCGTAGCGTTACCTCTAGTGCCCGAGTCTTAGGCGGTAGGATAGAATGCAAACCAACTTACCTGGTAGGAAATGTCGTCTATCCGCTCTTCCATAGTGTAGTGAGAGTAACATAAGTTGAAGGGGTTCTAATAGGCCGGGACCCTACCGTTTATGCAAATCTCATAGCAGAACTGCTGTCCGGGTAGAGTATACTTGTTACTTGCTTAACATCCGGGCTGTAGTGACCTCTTACATTCAAGGTGGCGAGATCATATCCCGTCAAAATCTGACATCAATTAAGAGGTTTCACGGCGAAAATATTTTTATCAGTCAGTCGAATATGTCGGAACATGAAAACAGATGCAATGAGTATGGTATGAAAATTAGTCTTACCCAGACTAAATTGATATCAGTAGGTATGAAACCCAAGAGAACTGAATGTCAGATTGGGGATACAAAGCTGGAACAGGTTGATAATTTAAAGTATAAAGTGTTCTCCCAATATGGTAGTGTTGTAAGTGAGATCGAATCAAGGTGCAGTAAAGCTAATGTGGGGAGCTCGAACTTGTTACTTCTGTAAAAAGGAAGTCAGTTGTCGGACGAAACTATCTTCACATCGGACTGATTTCAGACCAACCGGAGTGAAAGCTGGGTGGACTCAGGGTATCTTATTCATAAGGTAGAAGTAACGATAATTATTGCTGGTACAAACAGGTGTTAACAATGGTAGGAGGGTATTCGGGCTGAGGAGATAAAGGCTGACTTAGGAATGAACTCGATGGATGAAGGTAAACCCATAAACCGACATCGGTGATCGGACATGCGAGGTGAATGGAGGAGGATAGGTTACCTAGAAGAATAATGGACTCTGTTATGGAGGGTAAGAGGGGTAGAGGGAGTCCAAGACGACGATGGTTAACTCAGAGTTATAGAACTGAACGAGACCACTGAAATAGTTACAAAGCGGATTATTGTGGCGGCATTTAGTAAATTGAGAGAGGCTTTCATACTGAACGCTGAACGGCATAATGGTCTATAATGAAGATGCATAAACCACTATCCAGTGCCTCTGATACAGAACAGTTCTCGCCCTCATATCGTAGATGTATCTTAAACAGTTTAGTCAGCGTAAGCAGAAACGAAAGAAAAGGGCCCACAAACTGCCGTTTTTTCTTCGACCGACTGAGATCGTTACTGCTCGGCTTGCTATGGTTTTAGAGGGATGTTTCTATACAAAACACCTTTCTGAAGAAATGCTTAATAAAATGGTGTAAACCGCATAAAAATTCAACCAGTGGTTCTTGAGATTAGCCGTCACAAACAGACAGACAGAATCGAGGACTTTATTCTCCACTAAATAGAGATCTAAGGCATGACTAAACTTTCAGAAGACATTCCTTACACGATGAAGATGTTGCACGAATCTGTGTCCAGAAACACTTCATTTCCATGTTAAAAGTCATTTTCTACAACTCTACATTAATCATGGGAAACGCACAGGAGCAGAACATAGCAGCATAGAACATGAAACTCTTTCTCATATGAAAGGTTAAAAATGCCTCCGTTAGCATTGATATATGCATCAACCCACTGTCGCAGTGAAACCCGGATGCGCTGATGTATCACTGGAGTACTGCGTAAGGTTTCTTAGCCTTCCGCAATACTCACGACGACTCTCTGCATCTTGTACCGGGGCACGGTACACAACAGCATTCACATGCCGCTACAAATAAAAGTTTAGAAGGTTCAGATCCAGAGAACGTGCAGGCCACAAAAGCGTTTCTGCACCCATGTTTATGGAATATTTTTGCTAATGTGACGCTTAAGCACTTGAGACAAGGGAAGAATCTGAAGTGCTGTAGGAACATGTTTCAATGCTAACGGAGGGCATTAATGTACTGTATATAGTTGTGAATAATGAGTTATAACGTGAAAATGAAGCATTTCCTGACGCGTATCCATATAAAATGATTTCTTCTTCATCTATATCTGAGGAATGTGTGCTGAAATTTTGTGTGTAACATTTTTTTTACACCGTGTGTAGTGCAGCTGTTGTTGATGTGACTGGGATCGGAGTTTTACGTTTTTATCTTGAAACTACATTTTATGTAGCAAAGAATTAGAAATATTTATAAAAATGGAAAGAAATGAATTAAATGAAAATGTATATTGCAAAATTGTAAACAATTAAGTTAGAAAGTTACTCATCAATCATGTAGAGGCAGTGATGGATTAAAAGAGCTCACTATTGAAATGAAGTATGAAAACTTTTTCCTAGTTTTCCTTCAAAAACCTATGTCAGCTGTCTCAGAACAGTACACGATACCGAGGAAAGGGAGATATTCCAATATCTCAGGAACTGTTAAGGTTAAAGTTTTGAAATATTAACCACTGATAATTACAACCTTATCCTAGGTACTGAACTACATTTTTTAATATTTCATATTTTAGCAAAATTGTCATAAAAATGTGTTCTAAATTAGAAACAAATCAAGAGAAATACTTTTTTTCCTAGTTCGGTAGCTGCATTAAGGCATAAAATAACTCTCTGAAAATATGATATCCTTAGCTTATGTACTTCAAAAGGTCAGTTTTCAGAAACTGAGTTCAAATTAAGACACAATGTTCAATAACACATTTACACCTAAAACAGCCTGGTCCACGCCCAGCATTATCTGAGTGTTTGTTATGACAGTGCTGGCAACTTCTTCACACATAACTTTGGAACGGATTCGTGAAAGCCACAGCTTTCTAGATCAAACGATTACAAAAATAGTGACTTCAAAGAAAAACATGCCCGAAGTTGAACATTTCTCACTTGTAAATAAATATTCTGGAATATAGACATGATACAGGCTTTTGGGCTTATGCCGTGTCCTGCATGCCAGAGAAACGACAAACAAAGCTCACAGACGGAAGAAGTGAAGCGAGCTGCCTACTTACGTTACATTCATAACACCACAGATCGAATCAATCCTCCGCAAGCACAATATAAAAACCGTCTTTGGCACCGCCACTAAAATTGATCACAGTCTGGGTAAAACTAAGGACAAATTGTCCCCACTTTTACGATATTCCTTATACTTACGGTAATGTATACATCGGTATGCCGGTCCATTGGTTCCCGTATTAAGGAACATGAACGTAATATTCGTCTCACCCAGCGAGATAAATCAGCAATAGCTGAGCACGCTCTATCGTCGGGTCATCATGCCATGCCCCAAGATGCTCGAGCTCTTACCCACACCAGACACTACAAGTCCAGGGTTATACGGGAAGCTGTGGAAATACGTACAAATCCTAACAATTTCAACAGGGACACTGGCTATAAATTAAGTAATACCTGTTTGCCAGCCATTAAGGGTTTACGTAGGTAGTTCCCATCCCTGTCCCCTTCACTATTGTTATTTCGTCTCGGTGTTTTCCAAATTCGAACGTTCCTCGTCGCCAGATGTTTCATTCCCGCCTTGTGTCAATGTCATATGTTACGTACACATGTTATGCGACCCTCTTAGACCGACTCTGATGGTTCCGTCAGCTTCCGCCTCGAACGCTAGTGCTGTACCGCGTCCAGGGAGCCATCTGGTGACGAATGAACGTGCCATTTCCACTTCTATTAGAACGCCTAAATTCAAAAGCTCATTGTTTAAGAAGCCTATCTCGTGGACAGTCGAGATTTTCTTCTGGTGATGCAGAGTACAGTTCTTTGTGAAACGTAAAGAATTTCACCTTATTTTCTTGACACGACATAAGCCTATATCATGTCTATAAGCACAAGTCGTGAAAGCATCAATGGCAAAATACTAAGAATACGTTTTAAATGTTTAGGGGTAGCGAATAATAATAAATTATACACTGTTTCGTTCAGAGGAGTCCAAATAATTTTTGAGATAAGATTTGGAAAAAATCAATTATTTTAAAACTGCTTTCCATTCGTCTTAAATGAAAGTTGCATATCTCTTCACATGGCTAAGAGTGTATGTAGAGGCTAAAGTAAGGATACGAGGGTCTGGTCAGGTAAGTCCAATTAGCGTATAGTTTCAGTGTTTGGAAGATATTCAACAGGATTACATTATTTGATAACTGGAAAGCAACCAAAGAAAAGCAACGTGGTTTTTTCTTGGTGATTTATTTGGGCTAGGCGGACTTAACAAAGCGATATATTCAGAGCTGTCAGCGCAGGGATGCTGTCGAATGACGTTACAAGACAAATAAGCTTGAGCGGAGTTAATGTAAACATGGGCAGTAAGGGGAAGCAAGGTGGAATTTGGAACTGGAATCACAATAAAAAGAGATAAAAAAACCTTGAGATTTGCTGAACATCTCGAGAAGTTGCTGAATGACTTATGGGCGAAGCATCGGGTAAGGAGTACAAGATGAAAATAAATAAGTACAAAACAAGAGTAATGGAATGCGGTCAAACAAATTCAGATGATGCAGGACATGTTAGAATAGAGAATGAAGTCTTAAAGGCAGTAGAGTAATATTGTTACTTGGGCAGTAAAATAGCTAACGATGGCAGAAGTAAGGAGAACATAAAATGTAGGAAGGCCTTTCTTAAGGAAATAAGTTTGCTCACTTCGAACAGTGATATAGGAATTAGAAAGATGTTTCTGAAGACTTTCGTCTGGGGCGTGGCACTGTATGGAAGTGAAACATGGACGATAACTAGCTCAGAAAGAAAGAGAATACAAGCTTTCGAAATGTGGTGTTACAGAAGAATGCTGAAGGTGAGATGGGTAGATAGAATCACAAGTGAAGAGATTCTGAATCGAACTGGTGATAGGAGATCGATTTGGGTAAATTTGACGAGAAGATGAGATGGAATGATAGGACACGTCTTAAGACACCCAGGACTTTTACGGTTGGTTTTTGAGGGACATTTAGGCGGTAGGAACGGTAGGGGTAGATCAAGGTATGAAAATGACAAGCAGATTACAGGAGATGTAGGATGCAATTGTTAAGTAGAAATGAAAATGGAAACACGGGATAGAGTGGCATGGTGAGCTGCATCAAACCAGTCTATTGACTGATGACTCAAACAACAACAGGGAAGATCATAATATGACGATAAATTTGGAATTCCAGAGGACAAATTGAGGCAGATATTCCTTTTTAGGAGGAGGAATTAGGGAACGGAAAAATTTCCCTACGCACACTTTCGATAAATTTCCAACTTTCAGTTTACAACATACTAAGTAAACTTGGATGACAGCCCTAAATGCAGGTCAGTGGTGAAATACGAAGAAATTCCTCACATAGTTACAGAAATATTGGACATTTTCTTAAGTGTACTTTCGCGTGTGTATGACACCCCTTGGAAATAACAATACATTGGAGGTTTTATTCACCCCTGACTAATTATTGTGGATACACTTCAGAACTCATCGTTCGTTCATTCGTTACCTGTAAAAGGAAATTAACACAAAGACTTGGTGTAAGATTAATTCCTTCAGTGTGATTCTCATAGCTGAGAGTTCAATGTTCCTTATAAAGAAGGAAACGAAGCCATTGATCAGGTGATAAGAATTGTGAATGCTCATTACTGGCTCATGCATAATGTACGGACCTCCAATGAGATGGGTGAGCACCGTACCGTGACCACTTCCAGGGCTATTCCGCAACAGATTGGTGGAGGGATAAAGATGGCGCAGTTCAATTCGGCAGTGAACAGCGCTGATGTTGGAATATCACTACAACATTTCTTCAGCTAGTACACTTGTTGTTATTGCTATCGCTTTATTCTGCGCATCCCATAATCTGAACCATTACTATATTTCAGTTAATGAAAATGTTCCTTTGGAAGTTATTTATTTATTAATTAATTGACTTTAAGAAAGCCTATGACTCGGTCGACTAGTCGGTTCGTTCAAAAAGTCAACATGTCCATGTTAAAGTGAACTAATAAAAAAGTAGAAAACTGTTATCAGTATTCATATTGTAATTAAACTTCCGAGAATGTGTATTATGATAAAGGCAATGACAATGATACAGAATTTCACTAGAGTTAATTAATAAAGAAATTTTGTTTCAAATGTTGAGTTTCGGAACGTACAACAATGGACTCAATGTGGTTTGGAGTGTATTCTAAAGGAATTTGAAGTCGTAATACAACTAAACATTCTTATTTTCGCGTTAAGTTCCAAAGAGGCCCTATTTTATGACAATACTATATTTTACAATTAAAAAATAGGAAAAATTCACTTTCAACGATTACTGCAACATTAAAAGTAAATTAAATTGTCTTCTTGGATAACACTTTAAAATAGCATCGCTGTCAATAATTGGTTCATCTTCCTCCCCGTGTTGTTCTTCCTGTTCTATAGAATTTGTCAGTTTCTTGCAGAAACTGGAAAGGCTACGTCCATTAGCAGGGAAGCCTTTCTGGACAGTAAGAAAGAATATCGGGAATGGAAGGAAGAAAAGGAAATGAATAGTGTTTTGGGTAATTCAGGTGAGTTCACGATAGATCCCAGGGAATCACTGGACAGGTTGAAGGAATACTTTGAAAATATTCTCATCGTAAAAGCAAATCTTTATAGCGGAGTCGCTAACAACCCAGCTCATGTGTAGGAATAAAATGATGTTGGTGAAACTACGCTTGAGAACGTGGAAAGGATGGTAAAAAACATTACCTTAAAGCAGCAGGTATAAATGAAATTAGACCTGAAATGGAGAAGTATATTCGGAAGGCAAGGATGGAAAGGCTTCACAGAGTAGTAAGATTAGCATGGAGTGTTTTATGGTACCTTCATATTGGACAAAAGCCGTAACTGCACCTATCTATAAGCAAGGGAACCGGAAGGATTTTAACAACTATCGAGGTATCTCATTGATTAGTATACAAGGCAAAGTATTCACTGGCATTGTGGAATAGAAGCTGTGATCAGTGGTTGAGAGGAAATTGGATGAAAACCAGTGTGATTTCAGACCACAGAGGGGCTGTCAGGATCGGATTTTCAGTATGCTCCAGGTAATTGAAAAATGCTAGGAGAGTTATGTTTCGTAGATCTAGAGAAAGCATATGACGGGGTACCCAGGGAAAAGATGTTCACCATACAGGGGGACTATTTGATTAAGGGTAGATTATAAAATCAAGCGAAGCCATTTATATTTACAATTGGGCTGCAGAGAATGCTGTGAACGGAGTCTTGGGTAAGGAGTTCAGGATAAAAAGAAATAAGTCCAAAACAAATATACGGAGTGCAGCCGTACGAAGTCAGGTGCTGCATGTAATATTAGATTAGGAAATTAAGCCTTAAAGGAAGTAGATGAATATTGCTGCACGGGTAGTATAATAACTAACGATGGCAGATAAGGAGGACGTAAAATGCAGGCTAGCACAAGCAGGGAAGGCCTTTCTTAAGAAAATAAATTTGCTCACTTCGAACATTGATACAGGAATTAGGAGGACTTTTTTGAAGACTTTCGTCAGGAGCGTGGCATTGTATGGAAGTGAAACATGATGATAACATAGCTCAGAAAGAAAGAGAATAGACACTTTGGAAATGTGGTGTTATAGAAGAATGCTGTAGGTCCGATGGATAGATGGAATCACGAATGAAGCGGTATTGAATCGAATCGGTGAGATAGATCATTGTAGCTAAATTTGACGATAAGAAGAGATAGAATGATAGGAAATATCTGAAGACACCCAGGACTTGCTCAGTTGGCTTTGAGGGAAGTGTAAGGGATAAGAACGGTAGGGTTGGATCCTCAAATAGCACCACCAAAGGCTATGCAGTTATAAGGAAACCGCAAAAACCATAGGCAGAGCCCAAATGAGGCGTACTAGCCAAGATGAGGAAGTAGGTAGTTTGCCATTGCTTTCCTCACTGGAACAGAAGTTGCTACTGCACCACAACTGATCCTGTGAGCAACACCTTTCATAACACTCGACACTAGTTGTGTTCTAAATGTCATTACTCAGCACCACCCCTACCTCCAGCAGCTTCCATATTTTCACAGCCCTGGATGAGACTGGGACTTCGGTGGAAGCTACACTTTGCTCTGGCCTGTGCCAAGAGATGGATAAAAAGATACTGCATCCATCAAGAAATGGCAACAGGCAGGATTGCACGACACTTCCTACAAATTAAAAGTGCAGACTACCCTTTACAACAGTTGTGCTATGTGATTTGCATAGGCGTTAGGGGTTCTGCCTATAGAACTCCTAGAATGTATGTTACTGTTGCTACATTATGGAAGAACGTGTTGCACCACACTTTCTACAAAATTAGTTTGCATTATAATCTATTGCTGCCTAAACATACGATGACTAGTGATCAGTATGACCAGCAGTTAACGAAGTAATGTTACGTTCTGAATGGAGCTGTGTGCAACATGTGTATACAAATGGTCTCCGTTAGGAGAGACATTCCTATTTCCCAAGTCCCGATCAATCGTTCCCTTAACTGGCCACATTCCTAATGATTCGCTTTTCCCTTCCCTGGAGGATGTGGATTCCACATTGGTAGACCGCCAAGATCCCTGCCGACATACCTCGGCAAACCACCGGAAGAAGAAGCCCCCTGTTCTATGGTGCGCTCTTTCACGTGATCGAGTGCCAGGAATGCCAACCGCCCTCCAGTCAATATCCCTCGACCACAGCAAGCTTCCTTGTTAGGTCTATCGGTAAATACAGTGCCGCTACTGCAATTGATGGCCTCCGCAGCCGGCCCGATCGAGCGAAATGAATACTCTCGTTTATTTGCTGTCTCAATTACTTGAAGTGCGCTAAAATGATAATGATGGAATGGTTCAATATATTTCCCAAATGACACACATAATATTCTCTCTTCATTAAATATTAAATTTAATTCTAGTATATATATTTTTCAAAAGACATCAGTTCACAAGGGCAAAGATCATTAATATTTACAATTTAGGCTATGAGAACCGAAAATATAAAAATTATTTAACAGTAAGGAAACATTCGATGATTTATCATTTATGAGTAGCATAAGTGATGATTTAAGATTGTTAATGAATCTTTAAAAATGTTCACTATAATTCTTTCCAAATTTGTGTGCTGGATTTCACGTTTTTTCAATATTTCCCACGTATGTTTTGGTAAACAATAATATTATGTTAATATAAATATATCAGGGGTTATTTCACCATAGTGAAGGGTTTGGCATATGTGTAGCTCCCGAGTGTTTGGTACTACAGTAACACAGTAGGTCAGAACGCAAACCTACTAAAGCGGTAACAAGTATAGTCTATCCTGCATAACGGTTATGCTAAGGGACTTGCATACACTGTAGGGGTACGGTCCATCAGAACCCGTAAAAGTTATGTTACTCTCGCTACATGATGGAAGAATCGGCTGGTCAACATTTCCTAAAAACCAAATTAGTTCGGATACTAACCTATCACTGACTTAAAATTTCGTGATCTACTTACGTGTTAACCTTTCCGAAAAAATACGGCGAATTTTCGCGATAAAAGATAATAAAGTTGAGCTAATGTCCTTCTTCAAATATTACGGTACAATCTTGAGAGATAAATCTTGGAATTAAATAGGTCAGGAAACAATTCATTACCAGAAATAAATTATATGTAAGATCAGATCTCAGTCTGCAGTCTGCAGCTACAAATACGCATGATTCCTTGCTGCATATTATCTGTTATTTTATACAAATGGGAAAACCGTACCCTGAATGCAAGCACTGAAAAACGTATCGATGCCTTTGAAACGTCTCTGTAAATTGCGCTAATTTTTGGTGCTGGATGTTACTGTAGAGGTGCTTCACGGGGCGAGAAAGAAATAAGAAACTGATACTTATTACATAACAAAGGAAAATACAGTACCTAGGTAACGTAATGAGAGGTAAAAAGTATCAATTATCACAGCTAATTATTGAAGGAAATATAGAACGGGAGATGCAGAAATTCATGGCTAAAGGACATTCAAAGAATGGCACAACTTCTTAAGAGGATCGTTGAAAACCATATTACAGAAACTTTCGTTAACTAGTATTAAGGGATAAGGGCCTCCTTCTCTTGGGGGGAAATAAAATTGTACTTACGAGATTTAAACTGATACTGTTCTTTAAGGTATAATATTAGTATGGATTACACGACGAGATGAACTATGTCTTTATCAGAAAAGACACATGTACAAATAGTACAGCTATATTTTGAATTTAGAAACTTTAAAATGATACGATTTTCTGAGTCGTAATATACAGTTCTTCGTTACTATTCTCAGTGTACATAAATCATCTTTCGTACGCTCATCTAAGATCTTACTTATTATTATTATTATTATTATTATTATTATTATTATTATTATTATTATTATTATTATTATTATTATTATTATTATTATTATTATTATTATTATTATGCATTTACATGCACATTGGAGCTAATACCTCACTTTCAGGAGAGGATAAATCAATGTAGAGCTGTCGCTCAGGTAGCAGATTCCCCATGAATTTCTTCCTCTTTTTTCCTTAAATATTTTCAACGAACTTGGAAATTTATAGAACATTTCCCTCGATAATTTATTCAGATAACTAACTTCCCGTTCTATAAATGAATTTTTGCCCCAATTTCTCCTCTTGAATTACAACTTTATCTTCATATTGTGATCTTTCCTACTTTCAAAAAGCTTCGCTCAGTCTTATTCTCTACTCATGTCAATCTTTGCCAAATCACAACTGACAGCTCCAAACACACCACTTAGTCGAGCAGCTCGTCTCCTTACTGCCAAGTATTCCCAACCCAAAGTTTACAACATTTTGGTGACACTACTCCTTTGTGTGAAATCTCCGACAAAAAATCGTGCTGCTTTACTTTGAATTCTATCCAGTTCTCGTGTCAAGTAATCCTGTTGAGGGTCACAAGCACTGGAGGATGAAGAGTCTCTACCAAGTGAGTTGGCCGTGCAGTTAGGGGCGCGCAGCTGTGAGCGTGCATCCGGGAGACAGTGGGTTTGAAGCCCACCGTCGGCAGCTCTGGATATGATTTTCCGTGGTTTCCCATTTTCGCACCAGACAAACGCTTGGGCTGTACCATAATCAAGGCCATGGTTGCTTCCTTCCCACTGCTAGCCCTTTCCTATCCCACCGTCATCATGAGACCTATTTGTTAGGTGAGACGTAAAGAAGATTATAATTAAAAACAAGAAGCCTAATCCTGCACATTCACAACGTCGAAATTGATAAGTAGGTCGTCTAGATTGTGCCACTCAGAAAGTCTGAAATTATTATTATTATTATTATTATTATTATTATTATTATTATTATTATTATTATTATTATTATTATTATTATTATTATTATTATTATTATGATTATTATTATTATTATTATTATTATTATTATAAAGCAATGATAATAAGGTTATATTTTTTCTCTTCAATTATTGATGATGATGATGATGATGATGATGATGATGTTTGTTCTTTAAAGTGATGATCTAGGTCATCAGCCCCTCCTGATGTTATTAATTTAACAGTACTTTATCTGAAGTTCATTCTACTGGACAGCTTCATTTAATATTGATGCCGAAGGATCATTCTTTTAATACTCTCTAATTGCCTCCTCGGGAAGCACTGTACGCCTTGAGCATGTACCCGAATGAAGCCCCCATCTAGCGCTGAGGAGAAAAATCTGTCCCACCTCGATTTTGTCCAGTACAAATCTCACAGGGAGTGACCAGGATTTGAACCACGGAACCCAGCGCTGAGAGGCCGGCGTGCTGCCGCCTGAGCCAGGGAAGCTTCATAATAATAATAATAATAATAATAATAATAATAATAATAATAATAATAATAATAATAATAATAATAATAATAATAATAATAATAATAATAATAATAATAATAATAATAATAATAATAATAATAATAATAAAGTTGCGATCAACAGTATCAACAGCTCCCAGACGAAACTTACCTTTACATCGGTCTGTTTTCAGACCAACTTTGCTTTACGGGAGCGAAAGCTGGGTGGACTCAGGTATCTTATTCATCAGTTAGAAGTAACAGACATGAAAGTAGCGAAAATGATTGCTGGTACAAACAGGTGGGGACAATGGCAGGAGCGTACTCGGGTTGAGGAGTTAAGGCTAATTTAGGAATGAACTCGATGTATGAAGCTGTACGCATAAACCGGCTTCGGTGATGGGGTTATGTAAGGCGAATGGAGAAGGATAGGTTACCTAGGAGAATAATCGACTCTGCTATGGAGGGTAAGAGTAGCAGAGGGAGACCAAGACGACGATAGTTAGACTCAGTTTCTAACGATTTAAAGGTAAGAGTTATAGAACTAAATGAGGCCACAACACTAGTTGCAAATAGAGGATTGTGGCGGCGTTTAGTAAATTTACAGGGGTTTGCAGATTCAACGCTGAAAGGCATAACAGTCTTTAATGATAATGTATGTATGTATGTATGTATGTATGTATGTATGTATGTATGTATGTATGTATGTATGTATGTAAGTATGTATGTATGTATGTATGTATGTATGTATAATGAAGAGTCATTTTATGTCAACAGGCTCTGGACTCATGTGTAACGCGTACTTTGGCCGCCTGTTTGGTCATTTATTCAAACGTGGTGGCCCACAGATGGCGCCCGAAGCATGTTCGAATACATTCCTTTTTCTCTAGAAATGCGTGTCCCATTATCAAAATAAACACCCAATTGAATTTGCAATGTCCCGGACTATAATCCTAGAGTTAGAAAACAGGGTAGTTTTATTAAAAAGCAAATTTAACACCGTTATTTCGAAAGGGTAAGGCAAGTTCAGTTATTTGCTCCTCGGTAACGTTACCGAAAGTAAAAACAGATTTTCAAGACCTCCTCTTACTTACAAGTCACCTGAGGTGAATATATTTAGCTCATTCACACTGTATTGTATGAGAGAGATAGTGGGTTCGAACCCCACTGTCGGCAGCCCTGAAGATGGTTTTCCTTCGTTTCCCATTTTAATAATGTTATTTTCTTTACGTGCTATTAACTACTTTTTACGGTATTTGGAGACGCCAAGGTACCGGCATTTTGGTCCGCAGGAGTTCGTTATCGTGCCAATAAATCTACCGACACGAGGCTGATATATTCGAGCACCTTGAAATACCACCGGACTGAGCCAGGATCGAACCTGCCAAGTTGGGCTCAGAAGGCCAGCGCCTCAACCACTCAGCCGGACGGTTTCCCATCTTCACCTTAATTAAGGCCATGGCCATTTTCTTCCCACTCCTGGCCCTGTGTCGGTGCGACGTAAAACAACTTGAAACAAAAACAAGAAGTCAATATTAACTTTAAAATGGATATACACTGACTGACAGAGCAAATGCAACACCAAGAAGGAGTGGTCAGAACTTTATGCCAATTGCAGGGTAGACTGACGTCACTGAGGTATGCTCATGATGTGAAATGCGCCGCTGTGCTGCGCACGTGGCGAACGATAAATGGGACACGGCGTTGGCGAATGGCCCACTTCGTACCGTGATTTCTCAGCCGACAGTCATTGTAGAACGTGTTGTCGTGTGCCACAGGACACGTGTATAGCTAAGAATGCCAGGCCGCCGTCAACGGAGGCATTTCCAGCAGACAGACGACTTTACGAGGGGTATGGTGATCGGGCTGAGAAGGGCAGGTTGGTCGCTTCGTCAAATCGCAGCCGATACCCATAGGGATGTGTCCACGGTGCAGCGCCTGTGGCGAAGATGGTTGGCGCAGGGACATGTGGCACGTGCGAGGGGTCCAGGCGCAGCCCGAGTGACGTCAGCACGCGAGGATCGGCGCATCCGCCGCCAAGCGGTGGCAGCCCCGCACGCCACGTCAACCGCCATTCTTCAGCATGAGCAAGACACCCTGGCTGTTCCAATATCGACCAGAACAATTTCCCGTCGATTGGTTGAAGGAGGCCTGCACTCCCGGCGTCCGCTCAGAAGACTACCATTGACTCCACAGCATAGACGTGCACGCCTGGCATGGTGCCGGGCTAGAGCGACTTGGATGAGGGAATGGCGGAACGTCGTGTTCTCCGATGAGTCACGCTTCTGTTCTGTCAGTGATAATCACCGCAGACGAGTGTGGCGTCGGCGTGGAGAAAGGTCAAATCCGGCAGTAACTGTGGAGCGCCCTACCGCTAGACAACGCGGCATCATGGTTTGGGGCGCTATTGCGTATGATTCCACGTCACCTCTAGTGCGTATTCAAGGCACGTTAAATGCCCACCGCTACGTGCAGCATGTGCTGCGGCCGGTGGCACTCCCGTACCTTCAGGGGCTGCCCAATGCTCTGTTTCAGCAGGATAATGCCCGCCCACACACTGCTCGCATCTCCCAACAGGCTCTACGAGGTGTACAGATGCTTCCGTGGCCAGCGTACTCTCCGGATCTCTCACCAATCGAACACGTGTGGGATCTCATTGGACGCCGTTTGCAAACTCTGCCCCAGCCTCGTACGGACGACCAACTGTGGCAAATGGTTGACAGAGAATGGAGAACCATCCCTCAGGACACCATCCGCACTCTTATTGACTCTGTACCTCGACGTGTTTCTGCGTGCATCGCCGCTCGCGGTGGTCCTACAACCTACTGAGTCGATACCGTGCGCATTGTGTAACCTGCATATCGGTTTGAAATAAACATCAATTATTCGTCCGTGCCGTCTCTGTTTTTTCCCCAACTTTCATCCCTTTCGAACCACTCCTTCTTGGTGTTGCATTTGCTCTGTCAGTCAGTGTATGTTAAAGTGATCTGAGTTGGTATAGTCGCTAGCTAGTAAAGGTAGCAGGATGGTTTGTATGTAATGGGATTCCATCCCTCCTCCTCCTCCTCCTCCTCCTCCTCCTCCTCCTCCTCTCAAACCCTCAATCGAGTGATCTATTAACCGTTGTTTATTTCTGTCCTCTCACTCGCATACATACACACGTACAAACACTCAATAAAGAGGCGAACGCGATGGAATTGGGAGGGTAAAAGCCATTAATTTTCCCTCTTAAGCTCGGGATATAATGTAGTATGGACCGATTATCGATTACTGAATATCGATACGTTAATGTCAATGGAAATTTATGGTCAGGCACGCTGTTTCTACCCGCTGTGAACACATGTATGTGTGTAAAGAGGATTATTTGTTTGTCGAAGAGGATTAAATTTATTTCAAGGAAGAGATCACACACTCTCTCCCTTTCCCAAGTAAATAATGAGGAATGTTAGATAATCCATTCTCAATTATAAAACAAAACTCGTGCTGCTGTTCGGGTTAAATTAAAGTGGAACAATTGAAATTAAATCTATCCATTTTACGGTAAAATATACTGAGTGGTTAAGATATTAAAGTGCTGGCATTCTGAGCTGAAGGAGGTGAGTTCGATTTTGGCTCAGCTTAGTGGTATTAAAGGTGCTCAGGTACGTAAGCCTCACATAGGTAGATTTAACTGGACGTAAAATAACTCCAATGGGACAAAATTTCGGCAGTTCGGAGGTGGTAAAATACTAGTATTAAGCAACTTGTGGAGGAGAAAGGGTACCAATAGGCCAATATGAGAATTAGGAACGGTGAAACCGAGTTTTATCTCTTCTCTGTTAACGTCTTTATTCAGTACTAGCATGTCTATCCTTCTTCGCACGGGAATTCGCATGTGATTACCATGACATTATATGCACCTGATAACATAACCCTGAGTGAGTAGTTTGTATGGAAAAAGTCCAGCAGTTTTCCACTTTAAGGAATATACAAATAGATAGATAACCAGGCAGAGAGACAGACTGACACCAAAGGGAAAATTTCTAACTCAAGTCTCCTCGGTGTTCAGTTAATTTAGTTAATTTTCAAGCCAAGAGAAATATTATGCATCCTCTAATTTTCTCCTCTTATGGACCCTTCAAATAACTATACGTCTGCGAGGGAGTCCGCCACTGGCTGCAGAGCATAAAGCATATATAGAAAATAGTAATTTTCTCCATTATTGAAGAGTAAGTGGAATTATGTACAGAACAAAAGTTATTTAACATGAAGGGGCGATTCGCACATAGTCTACAAATTTTACATACAATCAATAGTAAAAGTGAAAATGGAAACTACCCTCTTCCGGCCTTCCTGTAAATCCCCAGTCTGTGTAGTGTTTATTAAATGATATGAAATTGGAAACCTTTTCTTGGATGAATAGATTCTAAACACGAAGTTTGGTCGAGATGAGATCAATAGTGCAAGAGAAAATTGAAGGAATTGAACTCTTCTGGTATTCCTATAAACATCCAGTATATTCAGCGATTTTTAAATGATATGCATATTGAAACCAGCTCCTTGATGAGTAAACTCTAAATTTTAAATTTGGTAGATGTATAACCAATAGCGTAAGAGAAAATTGAAAGAAAAATCTCCAGGTTTTCCTACTATATAAACCTCCAGTCTGATCAGTGAGTTTTAAATGATATGTTCATCTAAACCTGATCCTGGATGATTAGATTTATAAATACAAAGTGTGGTCAACATGTATTCAGCCGTTTACCCGTGATGGGTGGACAAACAAACCGACACGAAAGCTAGAAACTACTGATACGAACTTGAGTATATCTAGAACGAATAAATATATCAAAATATGGCGAAATAAAGGACATTACAGACAGCGGACCTTCTAGAACTCTGTTTATAAGATTCTTCTTATCTTACACTTCCATATGAAGAATGAAGATCTGTCAAAATGACTCCTGAATGAATGTTGATGGCGGACCTCCTGATGAACCCGTGCAGCAGAATCAAGTTCTTCGAGGACTGAGGGAAAAAGGGTGAAGAAGAATTGGGGTTGTGGAAGAGGGAATTCATCTATTTGAAGGCAGAAGTGGTAGAGACTGTCCTTGTCCTGTTGAGTCTTAATGTTCGTCCTTTACCGACCTCTCCATGAGTTTGTCTTATAATGTCATTTTTATGCTCTTATATTTCATCACACAACTTAGCTATCATCATCTTAATCATGATCATCATTTGTTAAGAAGGAATCCATACTTTCCAGTGTCGACTTATTAAAATGCAACATAAAAACTTTCCAGTCTGTTAAACACAAAAAACTTTAAATATGAATTATAATACTATAAAAATACCAGTAAAAAAGGTACACACTATTATATAAGTAATGTCTAAAGCCTGGATTTTTATGCAGTAACACGTTAGACTGCAAACTAATTTGGTTAGTATGAAGCTCTTCCACAATGTAGCAAGAGTAACATAAATTATAGGGGTTCTGATAAGCCGTACCCCCAATGTTTATGCAAACCCCATACCATAAATGTTGTGAATGTAGACTGTACTTTTTAGTCGGTTCAGAAAGTTTGCATCTTAACCTAATAATGCATAAAAATTCGGGCTCTAGTAATGAAATGTTTCGTTATACAAGAACATCATCTGATTCTGTCGAATTACTCAAATCATGCGTATATATTTACGAGACGTTATTCCGGTATGGATCCTTCAAATAATAATAATAGTAATTTTCTCCACCATTTGAAGAGTAAGCGAAATTATGTACGTAACATATATACGCATGATTTAAGTGATTTGATGGAATGTGAGGATGTTCTTGTAGAACGAAACATGTCATTCCTTGTATAATAGTATGGTATATTATTACAGTTCTGGAGGTGCATATATCCCTGAGGTTCACTCAGCCCGCACCAAAAATGAGTACCAGGTTAATTCCTGGGGGCAAAGGCGGACGGGCGCAGAGCTAACCACTGTACCCCATCAAGTGCCGAGGTTGCGGATAGTTGAAGACTTTACCTTCCACCCCTCCAAGGGTCTTCATGCCCTGTACGGAGATGACGTTGCTTTGCTTTTGTAGTGTTATAATTAAATTGAAATGAATGGGTGCTCGCAAAAACGGGCTAACCAACAAATTTGAAAAAAATGAGTTATGTGCTGCCATCAATTGCGGAAGGTTCAAAGTATCTTCTGTGAGTTGGGCTAACATGAGGCAATCCTGTGTGATGAGATTCAACGCCTTGAATTTTATGCCATTTTATTTAGGTTAATTTTGTTATTGCAAAATCGGGCTAACAGACGTTTACGGAGGAGGCCGTAAAGATGGCGTTGCTGTATATGTAGGTTAGCAAACTTTATCCCCATGTATACTAGAGGCTGTGAGGGTTCCATGTGTTTTTGTGCCAGATGAATGGAAGTATTTAGTAAAAAGAGCTAGAGTAAGAAAGCCATTTCAAGTAGTAAAAATGACAAGTGATAAGTCTGCCGTACCCTTGGAAGGGCTCTGGTCTGCCCAGCGACCGCTACTCAGCCCGAAGACCTGCAGATTAAGACGAGTCGTGTGGTCAGCACGACGCATCCTCTCGGCCGTTATTCTGGTTTTTTTTATACCGGAGCCACCATCTCACCGTCGGATAGCTCCTCAATTCTACTCACGTAGGCCGAGTGGACCTCGAATCAGCCCTCAGGTCGAGAGAAAAATCCCTGACCTGGCCGGAAATCGAACTCGGGGCCTCCGAGCGAGAGGCAGGCACGCTACCCCTACACCACGGGGGCCGGCATCATTATGTCTAGTTTACTGTATAAAACACCTTTTTTGTATTGTATGATCATAAAATAAAGTTTGGTTACGAATCTAAGGTAAACTATTAACTATAGCTAGGTCAACGCAGACGTCAATTTTCTTCCATTTTTTATATTCCTATTTTTCGAAGCACTTTTCATTTTTAATACAGTTCCAGTATATGGTATAGATAATTTAAAGGTACTACATCAAGATAAAATAATGAAACAAATATTATTGTTATGGCATAATTTTTGTTTTTTGACATTTGCGAAAGTTGATTTATCTCTGTTCTGACGAGATGTTGGTTAGCCCGTTTATGCGAGCACACATTCAATGTTTGTGTGTTCGACAGACTGGAAAGTTTTACGTTACATCATCATCATCATCATCATCATCATCATCATCATCATCATCATCATCATCATCATTTCCTTTTTTCTTAAGGCAAGGTCTTGTAGCTGTAACCTAGTCTGACTGCCATCCTCTTCATATCGGCGCACAAATCTCAAACTCGATCATCGACGGTCGTTCCTAACTTGGGACTTTCTTAGTCCCTTCCCCAGAACGAACGAACTTTCTTTTCTTTTTCTTCTTGGTCGTGTTCAATGGGCGTCCATTTTATTTAACTTTCAAAATATTAAAAACTTTTCTTAGCAGAAAAAGTAGGAGTCACCATACTACGAAAAGAGTTAAACTAAGCAATTACTTCATTTTTGCCGAAAGTTCATGGCTAAAGGGCCAGAAAATATTTCAAATTGTGGGTCTTGAAAAGCTCTATCAAACTAAAAAAAAATTCGAAAAGTCACTCCCGGCCTAAGTGCAGTTACGGACAAACAGCCTAAAATTGCTTGTTTCTTTACTCCTTTTCTTTTTTATTCAAATCCTAGCCAAATTATGTTATTTACATCAATATTTCTGTAATGTGTTCCTTGGTTCAATATAATCAGGCATTTTTGAAAGAGGCAAACTGCTAATCTAATCGACTAGATAACGATGATTAATGAATGATTGTAATTTTATGGAATAAAGAACATATTTTCATTATTTAGTATATTTTATTAACCTAAAATTCGTAGCTCATATCCGTAGGATGTTTTCATCATTGAGTTGCTTGCCTGAAGGGCCACGACTGTGGTTTTTTAAAACGAGGTAATCTGACTTCCTATCCCAACAGCTTCTTATGGTCATTTTCGTCCAGAAGAGCACCTTTACGGACTCAGGTCTTGCCTCTTTACTACCTCAAATAAATAAATAAATAAATAAATAAATAAATAAATAAATAAATAAATAAATAAATAAATAAATAAATAAATAAATAAATAAATAAATAAATAAATAAATAAATAAATAAATAAATAAATAAATAAATAAATAAATAAATAAATAAATAAATAAATAAATAAATAAATAAATAAATAAATAAAAATATTTATTAAGTGAATGAATTAATGAATAACCAATCGGATAACCATATTATTAAATAAAATTTATGGCATATAGGTAAATAAAAATATATAAACTTTCCTACTTGCTTGTCCCCTTTTCCTCCCGTCTGCTTCATCCTTCCCCTGTACCTTTATTAACACGGTTGGAAACTCACAGGACAAGAGTTACATTTCACAGATAATTTATTTAATTTAATAATTCTCTTTATGTTTTACAACTTTATATTTTATGTATATTTTAATTCCTGTACTCTTTCTCCTTGACTTTTGTAATTTTAATGTTCAAATATTAACTGTTAACTGTACTTCATTAGTGCTAAATAGCTGAAGTTTATTATCGGTTACTTTTTAATAATCTATAATTGGTTAGATATCAACATAATTATGTTACTGGTTAAGTGAAAGACAGGGGCAGCTGTCTCTAACTTCGCCAGGATAAATAGAGTATCTATCTATCTAAATATAACTAAACAAATGATTATATAATAGGAAGGTACTGAAATAAGCACCCTCTAGATTCAAACTCTAAGACATCCCTGACCGCACATTTCCTGTCACCTCTCCCTCAGATTTTCCACGCTAATTTTCCGCTATATTTTCCCTCACCTGTTGTTCTGTTACCTACCGCAGACTGCACTTGAAGTCACGAGTCCGGATCGGAAACCGCAGAGTAGACCAATCAGCGATTGACGGGACGGAAATAGGCCCTGTAACCACTATCAGATTAGCCACACCTCACGGCTATTGGCTGACGAGTAGCACTGAGCTATCGGCTTCGTCTGAGCGCATTAACACGTCTGGTGAAAACACAAGGGACTAATAGTGTAGAGGTGTACTACCAATAGCTCTGCTTCTAACACTCATACTTGGTATCAAAATCGGGTCTGACAAACCAGGTTAGAATTTACGGATTAATATCGCAGACTCCTGGGGGAAGGAATCCAATATGAAAATAAATAAGTCCAAAACAAAAGTAATGGAGTGGAGTCGAACGAAGGCAGGTGATGCAGGAAATATTCGATTAGGAAATGAAGTCTTAAATGAGGAAGAAGAATATTGTTACTTGGGTTAGTAAAATAACTAACGACGGCAGAAGTAAGGAGGACGTAAAATGCAGACAGATACAAGCAAGGAAGAGCTTTCTTAAGAAAAGAAATTTGCTCACTTCGAACCTTGGTAGAGGAATTAGAAACATGCTTTTGAAGATCGTAGTCTTGAGCGTCGCTTTGTATGGGAGTGAAACATGGACGATAATTAGTTCAGAAAGAGAGAGAATAGAAGCTTTTGAAATGTGGTGTAACAGAAGAATGCTGTAGGTGAGAAGAATTGATGGAATCACGTATGAAGAGATACTGAATCGAATTGGTGACAGGAGATCGATTTGGCTAAATTTCATTAGAAGAAGGGATAGAATGATAGGACACATCTTAATACACCCAGGACTTGTTCCGTTGGTTTTGAGGGACGTGTAGGCTGTAAGAACTGTAGGGGTAGACCAAGGTATTGATATGATGTAGAATGGAGTATTTACGTAGGAAAAGGAACATTAACATAGGATAAGGTGACATGGAGTGCTACATCAAAGAAGCATATGTATGGAATGATGACTCAAACAACAACATCACAGCGTAAATGTTTTTACCGCTGGATACCGTTGTTCATATCCCGGTCACTCCATGTGAGATTTGTGCTGGACAAAGCGGAGGCGGGACAGGTTTTTTCATTCCAGGGACACTCTCCAATTCATTTCATCTGTCAGTCATTAATCATTGCCCCAGAGGAGTAAGACAGGCCTCGGCAGCCGGCACAATTCCTTTCCTCGCCGCAAGTTGGGGGATTCATTCATCCCATCCCTGACTCGGTCATTGACTGGAAAACAGGTTGTAGGTTTTCATTTTCATATCCTTTCCCCTCTCTCAGTACTCATTAGATTGTACGAAAATCCGGCTCAAGGTAACTTCTGTTAATATATATATATTTACGAGGAAATGTGGAAAATCTTCAATAAGAGGCATGTGAGGGACAGCACTTCACATCTGTATGGGACTCTTACCCACTAAAAAAACATACACCCTTCTCAAACGACGTATATCTCCGATCTGGAACCACTCTCGCATTACTTCAGGACGATGACGCGCATAAAATATGTTATGCTTCTTCATTAATTTCTCCTTTAATGTAGCTCATATGCATCTAAATCTCTTTTCTTTTGACGCAATTTACATTCTACATACACTGCTACTTGATCCCAAGATTCTCCTGATTTTGCAGCATACCATGTACAATGTTATCTGGTGTCAGATCTCCCTGCTTACCTTCCAAATATCTTCGTTGGGATAACCAATGGTCATGTAAAGAGTGTGAGATACTTTATCAATGTCGCCACAGTAAATACAAATTGGGCCACTCACTCGCCCTATTCTATGGAGGAAACTTCGAAAGTATCCATGTCCTGTCAACAATTGTGTAAAGAAATAAATGAACTTCACCATGATTTCTGTCGATCCATTCAACTAAGGATGGTATCAGCTGTTTGTTCCATTTCCCTGTTATTAATGGCATTTTATGGGAGTGAAACATGGACGATGACTAGCTCAGAAAGAAAGAGTATAGAAGCTTTTGAAATGTGGTGTTACAGAAGAATGCTGAAGGTGAGATGGGGGTAGATAGAATCACGAATGAAGAGATACTGAATCGAATTGGTGAGAGGAGATCGATTTGGCTAAATTTGACCACAAGAAGAGATAGAATTATAGGACACATCTTAAGACACCAAGGTCTTGTACACTTGGTTTTTGAGTGAAGTGTAGGTCGTAAGACCAAGGTATGAATATGACAAGCAGATGAGAGCAGACGTAGGATGCAGCAGTTATGTAGAAATGAAAAGGTTAGCAAGGGATAGGGTGGCATGGAAGGCTGTATCAAACCAGTCTATGCACTGATGACTCAAACAATAATAATAATAATAATAATAATAATAATAATAATAATAATAATAATAATAATAATAATAATAATCTTCCTTTGTTTCTGTCTCTCTTAATCCGTCAGGGGTAGGCTTTTCCGTCGGACTGATCGAGGGATCCCTACTCTCCACCTTTAGGGCAGTGTCCTGGAGCTTGATATTTTTGATCTGGGAATACAACTGGGCAGGTGGACCAGTACCTCGTCCATGTGGCCTCACCTGCTATGCTGAACAAGGGCCTTGAAGGTGGGGGGTTTGTAAGGGATAGTCAAGGAAGAGGGTAGGAAGCGGCTGCGGCATTGCCCTGAAAATAAGTGGGGAACCACGGAAAACAACTTAGAGAATGGCTGACGAAGGAATCGAACCCCATCTATTCAGTCGACCTTCCGAGGCTGAGTGGACCCCGTTCCAGCTCTCGTACCACTTTTCAAATTTCCTGGCAGAGCCGGGAATCGAATCGAAGCCTGCCCCTGACGGATTAAGAGAGAAAGAAACAATGAATTAATAATAATAATAATAATAATAATAATAATAATAATAATAATAATAATAATAATAATAATAATAATAATAATAATAATAATAATAATAATAATAATAATAATAATAATAATAATAATAATGGCGTCTGGCCCCCAAACAGGCCTGGTGCAGGTCTTTCGATATGATGCTTGTAGGTGAACTGCGCGCCTGCCAGGATGGAATTCCTAGGAGGAATTGTAGTATTGAGGACTGCACACACAACCAGAGTTCCGTAACCCCAAAATGAATCAATGAAGGTTAAAATCTTCGACCCAACGGGGAATCATTCTCGGAACCTCTTGGACCAAAGCCTAGCATGCAAGCCAGTTAGACATGGGGCAGGACTCTTAGCTCTTTCTAAAGTATCCTTCAAGCAACGTATTTTTTTAAATCAGGAACGCTAACATCTATTTCATCAATACTGCAAATACCCACAGGTATGCAGTCTGTTAGATTTAAAGGGCCATTTTCTCTTGAAATAAGTGCCAGTGCACAAACTCTTGGATAGTATCTGTTTATTATTGAGGTACAGTACACCAAGTTGCCCGAGTTTGAACGAATTCGGCGCCGCTACAGCTGCGGTCCCCCTGAGCCAGACAACGCACTCCATAATCAAGTCATATATTTTAAACGGTTTTAATTCTCATCATGAAATACAAGAAAGCATCATAAAGTGAACAGCGAAGAAATAAGATAATTAGAAAAATAGATCAAAATCCTAACTTTTCTTTCAAGATTTCCGACAGATATCAATCCTTAAAAAAAAAAGGGAGAAGATAGGAATCATTTGGTAAAGACAGAGAAGGAGCTTTGAAATGACGGCAGGCCGCCATACAGCCAGTACCAGTAGGCCATGAAAGAAGAACATAAAACAAAGCCTGCTTAAAACCACAGACAGCTTGCTGCGTACGCTTCGATATAATTACATCTAACATTCTTTGTGTAAAGCCAGGTGGCCATTACTAGCCACTTACAAAACACATACATCTCCAAAACAATTACAGCCATCTGCTAATCTTCCATATTATTCTATTTAGAGCATTTTATTTTTTTAAATATATAATATCATGAATATTAAATTTCTCTGTTTTACCTTTGATATCGCCACACACACACATATTTCAATTATTTTTACCACTTAGTATATTACGAATTAAGATATTACTTCTTCTGGTTAAAACCTCTGCAATAGTGACTCGTTTTGTGTTGCTGTAGTATACGACGTTTTATTGTTTCCGCTATGAACATGTTGTATATTAAAAGACTTAAGCAAATTTAATCCCTTTGGCATTTGGTTTTAAAAATAAGAAAGGAAAGAAATATTCTGTTTGTTTAATCATGTTCCCTTTGAGTTGTACTGCAAGTATAGAAGAGTGATTGTTCAATTCTACTGAAATCAGAGCAAAGAAATAAGTAATAATGGACTTGAAAACGTGGGAAAGCTCAAGAAATTCGTCAGACAAGAATATCTCCTATCTTCAGACTTGTTTAGGGGCACCTGCTTGTAAACCATGCATGTTAGAAAACCGAATTAAGAAAGATAAACCCACGTATATAGCGCTCGTAGATCTAGAAAAGGCATTCAATTCTGAAGGTGATTGGGATCAGATACCGTGAAAGAATGATTAAAGTATCCACAATCTGTAAACAAAATCATTCTGCAGTGGTAAGAATCGAGGACTTTGAAAAAGACGCAGCAATCCAGAAAGGGGTGAGGCAAGGCTGCAGTTTGTAGCCTCTCCTTTTCAATGTTTACATAGAACAGACGATGAAGATAATCAAAGAGGAATTTGGAAAGGGTAACAAAGTTCAAGGAGAGGACATCAAAACCCTAAGATTTGCCGATGATATTCTTATTTTATCCGACCATGCAAAAGATCTGGAGAAATTGCTGAATGGTACGAACAGTCTTGTTGAAAAAATATAAGATGAAAATAAATAAGTCCAATGCAAAAGTAATGGGGAACAAAATCAGGTCATGTAGGAAATATTAGAAAAGGAAATGAAGTCTTAAAGGAATTAGATGACTAATTTTACTTGGGTGGTAAAATAACTAATGATGGTAGAAGAAACGAGGAGAAGGAAGCCCTTTGTTAAGAAAAGAAATTTGTTCACCTCGAGCATTGAAATTTTCGAAGACTTTCGTCTGAAGCGTGGCATTGTATGGAAGTGAAACTTGGACGATAACTAACTCAGAAAGACAGAGAATATAAGCCTTTGAAATGTGGTGTTACAGAAGAATGCTGAAAATGAGATGGGTAGATAGAATCACGAATGAAGGGATAATGAATCGAATTAGTGAGAGGAGATCGATTTGGTTAAATTTGACGGGAAGAAGAGATAGAATGATAGGGCACATCATAAGACACATAGGTCTTGTACATTTGGTTTTCGAGGGAAGTGTAGGTGGTAATAACAGTAGGGATGGACCAAGGTATGAATATGACAAGCAGATTAGAGCAGATGAAGGATGTAGATGTACCAGTCTATGGACTGATGACTCAAACAACAACTAACTAGTACCTAAGCCAGTCTTCGACAGTCAAAATTACTATCTGTAAAGTATTTGGAAATTATAAATGGTTTATTAATATATCTTTCCTTTCTTTATTAATCCTTTTACCCTCCAGGGTTCGTTCTTCCTCGGACCCAGCGAGGAATCCTACCTCTACCACCTCAAGGGCAGTGTCCTGGAACCTGATTCTTTCGGTCGGGTGGGTACGGCTCGGCGAGGAGGACCAGTACCTCGCCCAGGCGGTCTCACGTGCTGTGCCGAAAAGAGGCCTTGCGGGGGATAGGAAGATGGGAAAGTATAGACAAGGAAGAGGGAAGGAAGCGGCCGTGGCCTTAAATACATACCATCCCGCATTTGCCCGGGAAGAGAAGTGGGAAACTATGGAAAACCACTTAGAGGATGGCTGAGGTGGGAATCGAACCTCCTTCTACTAAGCTGATCTTCCGAGGCTGAGTGGACCCCGTTCCAGCCCTCCTAAGGCTTATCAAATTTTGTGGTAGAAACCGGGAATCGAACCCGGGCCTCCGGGGATGGCAGCTAATCACACTAAGCACTACACCACAGAGGCGGGCATAATGTATCTTATGAATAAAAGTTACACTTTCAATATATACGGCATTCCAATGAAATCAAACTTTGCATGATAGTATTTCGTTATAGACCGTATTGAGTGCAGTTGTACTTTGACGTCTATCAATCTGCGTACTCTTGAGAAAGTTACGTACAACTGCCCAAAAACGATTTGCCATCAATTAACTGGGACCATGATCTAGTAATACAGGTCCTATATCAGAGCCTTGCGGGACCCCATGTTAATAAATACAGGAATAGGTAATGAGTCAGGTACCCTCTAATTTACATCCTTTTTAAAAACCGTAAATACCACCATAACAATATGGAGGGATATGTAATATGCCCTCACTCCATACGAGCTCTGCGGAGAGGTTTGGAATTTAATCGAAGCTTTTGGCACGCATTCTAGTGATCAGAACTTCTATAACACCACCTCCTCTACCTTGCCGAAAAACATTCTAATGGTAAAAGTATTTTTTAAAAGAACGGGACTCGAACCGGCTAACCACGGTGAGAGAATATATGGTCATTAGGTGGGCTGCTCTACCTCCTGTTTTCGATAGAGAGAAACCCAGAATGAAAAAATAAAGAACCATTCATTTCACAGTTCAGGTATGGTGGTCATCTCATTATCGCCTTGTTCTTGCAACCTAAAACTGATATCAGTTTAAGTCTCTCAAATATATACGTGGAATTCAACAGAAGCCAGGATGTACGCAGTTCGACATGCCGACAGATATACGTCATCAAGGCGAATATGCGGCAAGGACTTCATTGTAATTTTGTCAGCTGCTTAAGTTAGCCTATCAGATCGCTGGGCTTTGCGAGGCGGGATATCGACGTTTGAAATTATATTTCAATACGACCAACCTCTAACGTTCATATACCAGGTTTACGTTGTTTCCAACCGCTCTGCGGAAGGCTCTTTGTATCTATCAAAAATTCCATACATACTCCATGACTAAATGGTTAGCGTGCTGGACTTTGATTACAGGAGTCTTGGGTTCGATTCCCGGCGGGGTCGGGAATTTTAACCATAAGTGGTTAATTTCGCTAACACGCGGACTGGGTGCATGTGTCGTCTTCATCATTATTTCATCCTCATCACGACGCGCAGTTCGCCTCCGGGCGTGAAATCAAAAGGCCTGCATATGGCGAGCCGAACTTGTCCTCGGACACTCCCGGCACTAAAAGCCATAAGCCATTTTTTTCCATACATATGTCTCTGGAAGACTATTTGTTAGATGAAAATATATTAATCGTAATGAATTTGAGTTTCATTTATTGAAATAAATTTGTTCATTTGATTTTCCAAAATAGTAATTAAACACCCTGATTTCCACTCATTTTTATGTCTTTAGTCTAGTTTTTGTGAATTTGTACAAAAAAGAAAATTAACTAGAACCATAATCTAACAATACACAGGTCCTACATCAGAGCCTTGTGCGACCCCATGTTAATAAAAACTGAGAGGACTTCGTGAAACTTATAACCTGACTTTTCACCGTCGTCCATCTCACAACATTGTCGAGGTCTATTTACGGTCGCTGACAGTCATTTAACTTATTTATTACTCCCTACAATATAATACAATTCCCAAAAATCCTTATCCATGATTCCAGTTTCTTATATCTATACGAGAATACAGAGGTTCTATATTGCAGCCTTGCGAGACTCCAGGTAAATAATTACAAGATTGGATAATGCGTCACATACTCTAATTCTCTGAGTTCTAGTTTCTAGAAATGTAACCACTCTTTCAGTAGATTATGATTAAATCATTTATGATGAAGGAAAATTATGAAAGTACTGTATTGGTATTTATGTGGTTATCATTTTCAGGTGTTCAGTTGCACGCATTTACTGCTTTAAGGAAAACTCACATATTGTTGCGTAAACAACTGTTTTTTATCGCTTGTCATTATGATATTGTAAATGGTAGGAAGGTATCTTTCATTTATAATTTGACATTTCTCTACTGGTTCCTTTCTAAATGGTGGTGAATAAGTTTATATAGACGTTTGCAGTATAATCTGCATATTGGACAGTTTGATAATTAGAGAGACCAACTTGCAAGGCCACCTTGCTAATGCGTGGGCGTTTACGAACAGCGGAGGAGAGAGAAAAGGCAAGATGTTGGTGTTACAAGCAGCCCGGTCCCAACACAATCAAATTGCGAGCCAACATATTTATTTGACGTCTGTAGGCTTCCTGCTTCCTTGCTGTGTAACTTGCATTAATTGAAGATCGGGATACCGGAAAATTACAACCTTCTCTCTGTCTCCAGCGCACTAATGAAAAGTCCCGCCCCCTCTGCTCCCTCCTTCACTCGGCAGCACAGGGAGAGACGAAATTTAGGATAAGAACTGTGGACTTGCACGGAGGTACACTGCCACCTCGACAGGCTTAAGAAAACCGATCTGAGAAATAGATATCAAAATAGCTGTAACCTCGTCTATATTCTGTGTGTGCCTTTCAAAATTACATCACTTGGGGGAATGAATTTAAAGCTCTAATAGGTTAGAATGCAAACGTATTTGAACAAGGCGCAAAGTGTTTTCTAGCCGCTCAACACTTATGTCGGGGCGTTGCATGTATTTTAGGAGTTCTGATAGTTGAGATAGCTAATGCGTATGCAAATCGCACTGCAGAAGAGTTATGCGGGTAGAAGACACTTGCCCCTTTGCTTAAGCGAATCGGGAAGTATGAAACGATAGAAAAATATGTTTAGTTAATATCTCAGAAATTAAGAGAGGTACTTCTTTGAATATTCTTTTGGTGCGTTCAGAATACAAGAATACATTCGTCATTACTTGGATAGAATATGATGCTTCTGTGTTTAATATTTTGTGTCAGCAAAACATTATACATTTAAAAAAATATTGTTAAAGTTGTCTTAACTGATGAACGTTTTTTGAGAAAATACTTAAAACAGACCGAAGAAACTTTGCATGCATAATATTTAAACCATTTTTGAGCTGTTGAAGTAAAATTATTGTGCTATTGTTTACAAGAGTTGAGATTTTTTTAAATATGTATCCTAGTTGAAAATAGCAATTTTCTGTAAAATTGTCAGTGCTATTAATATTGGCCTCTATGAACTAATCAGGATATCTGATTAAATTTACTTCCACAAGCAGATCTATATAGTGTCTAAGAGGCTACCAAGTTTCAAATACATTTATATGATAGTTTTTGAGAAAAAGGTACACAAAAATGTTTAAAAAAATATGACTTATGGAGAATCCAAAGAGAATACACGAAATCCTTCAGGAAAGATTGGAGATATTTTTGCTCAAAAATGAAAACTTCCAGGTTCCCTTAAATAAGTTTGCGTTCTAACCTATTCCTGACCTCCAGACGTCACATTTTAATGGCTGGACGGAATCTGACGAATGTTTGCACTAAAATTCATTGAGGTGAAATTTTAATAGTTACGAGCATAGACAGAGTGTGGCCAGGCTGCACTACTGTGGCTAGTTTGATAGACATGCCTTCTGCAGTCCTCCACAGAGAAGAAATTTACTGTTATAAAGAGGATAAAGAATCACGACAATTAAATTCTCACCGAATATTCAAAGAATTATGAAGTCAAAAATCAAAATCGGTAAAGTCATTATTTAATTATTTCATTATTTTATTTATTTATTAAGCCTGTTTACTGACATACAATTGCCAATGTTTTCTGTTACCTAACTGAAAAGAAGAGTAAATAATTTCTTTTATAGGTAAATTTTGCCCAATTTCAACTTCTGTTTTGTGAATGTAGAGTAGATACATTATTTATGTTAGTGATGTATGATCAA